>NC_056745.1:741656402-741737781 GCF_019279795.1 Protopterus annectens | reverse complement strand
TGGAATGCTTCTACAGATGTAATTGACTGACTGGATGTTTGTGCTGTAATTACCATCTGTATTGCTATAGATTCTAGTGTGGGGGATGTAGGTGGGTGTACGTAGCATATACAGGTTTGTGGGGCTTGCATTTCTACATATTCCATATATATGTGTGTGGGCTCCTCCCAAATTAAAGAGCTATCAGTTAGTAGACTTATGTTACGGGATTATATATTGGGCCATTGTTAATTGGTTTCTATATAGTATGCAGGTGAGGTTGATACTTCCATACCTCCGGAATTACAGCGATATGTAAAGGGATATTTCTAAATGACAGCTATCCTGTGTATTTCTGTCCCAGATATTTGCAGTCATTGCAGTTGTGTTGGTAACAGAACCTCTTTGGCATGGGTTGCCACCTTTTCAAATGGCCATTGTGGGACACTTGCAGGACACACATTGGTGTTTACAGGCTGACACATACCCACGGTCAGTACACAGGATAGCACATACTTTTATCCTCAATACATACTTATTGTTGTGGGACTTTGGCTACTTATCATATTGCATGTAACATTTACGTTTTCTACATACAGGCATAACTATTTAATGCAACTATTACATATTATATGGGACATAATAAAGTCCTACAATCTCGGACAGTTGCCCTTTGTAATGTTTTATGTCAGGACACAACTGCCCAGGGAGGGGCTGTCCCTCCTAATGTGGGACAGGTGGTAACCGTATGCATATGGCTAGCTATACCCACACCTACCGTAATAATCTACCTCTGAGTTGGCACTAACAGACACATGATGCGGACACACACACGCACACATTACAGTCACACAGAAACACACATGACACCCTCAATACACACATATACAGACTACGGCAATCACAAACTCAGTCAAACACAGTACCTACGTGGACCGCAACACTGGCAGCGGTAAATAAATGTCTCTTCATATCATGATAATATTACTCACGGTTCTACTGTTCCGGTACTGTGCTCTTTCAGTCTTTCAGCCTCGTGGTTACGCGTGTCGGTATGTGACACATTCCATAGTTGCTGGTATCCTATTTATTTGTACCTCCAAGATTTTATGAATGTCATTGACCTATCTATATATTTGCAGATATCGGTGAATCCGTATATATCAACATATATCTCTCTATCGCCCTTTCTATCTGTATTATATATATGTATATATATATATATATATATATATATATATATATATATATATATATATATATATATATACACACACACACATATATATATATATATATCTCTGACAGGGAAAGTGACAGGCAAGCTACACCTTTCACTGTGTACTTGTCGGTGTATACTGTTTCCTGGATTCCGCACGTTTGTGTCTGTACCTATCACATTACACACCTGCCGTAGGTACATCTTGGCTACCATGGTGTTAGGTGATTGTATACATGATTGCGTGTTCTACTCCTGGCAGTGGTCGTTTTACCCTTCAGAGCAGGCACTATTTATACAGGGGTGAATAATGCTGGTTTCACCTGTTCTGGACATCACTGACTGTGATCTGCACGACATTCGGAGAAGCTTAGCCCTGTTTTGCGCATATCTGTATAGTCATTTTTAAATGACGCTTACCAGCAGTGGGCAACTCATATTCCCGCTAATGTGTGCTAAACATGATCTGATGACCTGCATCCGACATGCATTACTCGTGCCTTCAGGATTACGCTACATCCCTTGCAGGATGTGGGACCGGGAACATGCATGATGGTCACTGCATTTACCACTTGGCCATCTGGGATTTGTACACGTGTTATGGTGTTTTGTATGTGGAGTATACTACAGCTGTTACTCCATACTGCACTCACATGGGTAACTCAGTTAGTTTACATATGGATGAATCCAGTTAATGGTATGTCCATGTGATGTTTACTGGATGTGCTCCGGCATTGGGTATGTATATCACAGTGAGCCACACATGATAATGTGCTACACCTTCAAACGACCGTAGGTGGAGCATGCTGGGGTGACGAATACCTGTCATGGGTACACCCCATGCCTTGACACAACATCCATGATTACATTATGTGGAGCCCCTCATTAACGCAGCAGGGAATCCATGCAGAGTGTGTGCAGAACAGTGCTTACACACTTATGATCCCGCTATTGCCTCTGCTCCACTAAGCAATGGTTGGTTACTCGATGTTGTGGCGACAGCAGACACTGTTTGCCTCGTTTGGTGCATGGACTCTGACAATCGGGCGTGTACCTACCGATGTCCTGGGAACCTATACACACAGCACCAACATATGCTGATAGGCGCATGTACTGTTCAGGTGTTGACATTCCTTGTTCCAATAACTGTTGTGTGTACAATGTTTGAGGGCTGCCCATGTAGGATTCACACAGTGGGCCACCTATACATTACAATTTACAGGTGGTCGTGTGTGTGTGCCATCCATTTTACTGTGTGTGCAGGTGGAGAGGTGTGTCAGTCTGTAGGGGCCTACACTGTCAGAGTATGTGCTATACGTTCCCTCTTTGCCAAGGCATAGGCATATTGGGCATGCCTCCGTCTGCCTACTGGGGCTGGCACAGTGTGTTCATGGTCTGAATCCCTCTGTGCTTGTGATGGCCTTGGCAATTGTAGTGGGCTATGAGGGCACATCCTATGAAGATGTGGGCACACATGCCTGGAGAGTACTGCAAGGCTCCACCAGATGTGTCCAAGCAATGGAACCTTGATTTCAGCATCCCAAACACACGCTCTGTGATGATTCTGGTTTGTGCGTGTGCCTCATTATGGCGTTCTTGCATGGATGTGTGTGCATTTCTGATGGGAGTCATCATCCACGGCTCCAGTGCATAGCCAGCATCCCCCACAAGGTGGCCATGTGGGATGTCCCCCCTGACAAATACCTGATACAGCTGTGAGGCATGCCAGATATGGGAGTCATGGTAGCTTCCAGGGCTGCCAGCACACACATCCATGATAATGCCCTGGGCATTGCACACAACCTGGCAGTTGATGGAGTGGAATCCCTTGCGGTTTATGTAGCGCCTACCTTGCTCACCGGGTGGTGACTTGATATGTATGTGCGTGCAGTCTATCGCACCCAGTACCTCTGGGTAGTGTGCCACATGGTGGAAGTGATGCATATTGCTGGCCAACTCCTCCTGAGTTCGGGGGAATTATATGCTCATTGGCATGTGGTAACATGGCATCCAGGAACTGGTGTAGTACCCTGGATGCTGATGCCTGTGAGATCCCCATTATATCTCCAGTTGGCCTTTGAAAGGTACCTGTGGCTAGTATTCGCAAGCTTACACATACCTTCGTGTCCACTGGGATGGGTTCCCCTCTGTTGTTTCTGGTTCTCAGGCGTGGCCGGCACAGCTCAACTATTTGCTGTAAGATGTCCCTGTCCACCCTGTAACAGTCTGCTATCTCCAGATCATGCAGCCCCCGGTAGGTTACCCTTGGTCTGAACACTCTTCTCCTCCTCCGGGGCCTGCAGTGGTTGTTGGCATCATCCTCCACAACACTGTCAGTCTCTAACACATGGTGATGAATCACAGCTATGGCAGCTCTCAACATGTACATTTTAAAAGTTCCCCGTGTGTTTACACCTATGGTGCAGTGTTTGGGAATACTCAGGTGTGTGCAGGGTGCTTTCACACTTTATACTATTGTGCTGTGAGCACCGATGATGTCATAGAGTGTGTATGTACGATCGTAGCTACAGGGTAGCTTATGTGTTTTACTACAGGAACTACTATTGTGTTGCCTTTGGTGTTGAATTACATTTGGCTGCCGTGGATTACCTCTTGCCCTTCCCTTTACATTTCTGCACATTTCACCTACCATTTTCTGGCATACATCCAGCAGCCTGCTTTCATTTGTACTTTCCTAGACCTGGCTTATCTTGCGTAATGTATTCTATTGCTGGTCTACTGTAGGTTTGCTTTGCTCTGTTATGACAGTTCTCCTATCTTTGCAATCCAATGCCTCCCCTCCTTTCTTTGCAATCCAATGCCTCCCCTATCCTGTTTTGCAGGTTTCTGCAAGCAGACTTGTCAGCTGCCGTCGATTGGCCGCCGTGAGTTGATAGGTGTTAATTGCTCAGTTGTACTCCAATTACCCTACTGCGGCATTTCCTTCTTTTCTTCCCCTGACCTTCCTGTTCGTGCTATTGTTCGCAGTGCGTGCATCCACTTACCGGGTTTCGGGCATGTTTTCATCCCCGTACACATGCGCTTTTGGGCACCATATGTGCTCTCAGCTAAATGATTCTATACCTACCTCCCCACCCTTGTCCTGCAGCTTTGCTTAGCAATGGCCAGGCCATATTTGCATTGCTCCAATGTGCTTATAGCTACGGTGGCACACCCATCTGCTGATGTCATGTATCACCTCTGAGCCACTCCTCGGTGTTATAGTGCTGCGTCGTATGGTACATCTTTCATCCGGCGGGACGTTTGCGATTCAGTATTACCTGCCTCATTTGCATGGCATTGACTACTAATTCATAGTTACCACGCCGAACACTGTCGCAGACCCTTAGCAGCCCTTGCACCTTAGTTGTGGTGTACCACGCATACCATTGCGTATTATGGTGAAATCCTGATTTGTATTACATTGCGATTTTATGACATTTGTATATATTTTCTTTGTGTTCCAGTTTGCGCACACATGCCCTGCGGTTGTACTGTGCGTTACTGTGGACATGACATTAAATGTTGTTTTTTAGGTGTTGTGCATCTTTTCTTATGCCATTGGCTGTGTATTTAGCCATTGGCATATGTTAACTTTGTAATACATGAGTCTGGTCCGCTTCCATAGCTCCGATGTTCTGTTTGGGAAAATATAAACCGTGTTTTTTGGTTTACATTTCCGTGGGCTTACGCTATGCCTGCACCACTTCATGAATCGCAATATGCCTTCATTTGCATGGTGCGACACTGCACATGGGGTGATTAGCATACCTAAGCTGAGGGCTGCGCAGTTCTGGCATACGCCGGTAGTGCACGTGGAATTGGATTGTACCTGAATCTCTCAATGGCCATATTTGGCATTATACCGCCTACGCTACGCCTGCGCCTGGCGCAAGCTTCATGAATCCTGGGGATGGTGTAGATGAATTGCTATTCCTTCAAATTTTTGGCTGGTCTATGTGAGTGTGTTGCATGTAAGACTGAGCATATGCATCATACAATAGGTTGGTACCACATTCAGAATTAGTTATTCTACCTTGTACCCAGTGAGTGCTGTGATAGGGTCTGGCTGCTTTCACTATGAGTGGACAAGCATCAATCCATCAAAGCACTAATTCCACAAACCCACTCTTCCCACTGTTTGCCCCCTTTCCACAGTACAACGGTTCAGTTGGAGTTATACAGCAAGGCAAAGAACAGGAAATTGTGGCAACTCTGTTAACGCCATAGAGTGATAGGCCAGGGAGTTCCGATATGAAAGAGCAACAGATGACAAAGGGTGAAACTAAAGAGAATGTGGCACAGGAGGAAGCTCTGGAATTTTCTATAGAATGCCCACAGGAAATGGCAAACAAAGAATGTACCCTCAGTTTAGAAGAAAATGATCTAAGAGAAGAGTTACTTGATTTAATAGAGATGGATAGACATATTAAGATCAATGAAAGAAATAGACTGCAGAAGGTCAATAAAACCCCAAAAGTTACAAGTTTGATAAACCAAATGAACACAGTAATTAGGACTGTCCATAGAGATTCATGGGATATAATAGAAGTAAAACTATAAAGCAATTAAGACAAGAAATGTTACTGTTAGAAGAGTATAGAAGAGGGAACAGACCAACAAAAATACTTAGAAAGATAGACATGATAAAGTCAGTTCCCAGTATTATAATGGATCAGGTTTTATCATGCACTATCTCAAATAATAAATTAAAAATAGCACAGGCAGAAAAAACTTAGCAGACACACAGGTAAATATAAAGGAAAAGTACAAAATAAGCAATTTATTGATGATCTAAAAAAGTTTTATAGAGAATTGGGAAACAAGGTAAAAGGAAATGAAAGTCCATAAAAAAATAGATACATTCTAGAGAAATATTTATGAAGATTGTATGGAACATAACAAAGATGCTAAATGGATAGAAGAGGTAAAAGAAAAAATAAGAAGGTCAAATGTACAGGATATGAAATGGGATGAAGTAATGACCAGGGAGATTGAAACAAAGTTAAGAAAATACTCTAATTGGAAAACCCCAGGCCCAGATGCAGTACCAAACTTCTGGCTAAAAGTATTAACATCTTTGCACAAAGATTTAACCATGAGTAAGAACTATTTATATGCGCACCCCAAACAGACACCAGCCTGGCTAACAACAGGAAAAACAATGCTCCTACTTAAGAGTGAACCAGCAAGCTACCATAAGAACTATAGTCCAATAACTTGCCTTCTGATGAGGTATAAACTATACACTGGAATTGATGTTGATAGAGTCTATAGTCATTTAGAAGAAAACTTAATTATGGCAATAGAACAAAAGGTTAATAAAAGAAAGTCATATGGAACAATGGATCATTTGTTGTTAAATAAGGTCATAGTGAAGAACTGTAAAAAATGGAAGAATCTAAGTATGGCAACTAACATTTGCAAACTTTTAAAGGTAAATACATGACCTGATAGCAGGGGAGGTGACATAGTGAAACATACTGAACATGCTGAGTTAATATGGATTCTTAAGCTGCAAGCTGACAGGTATCCAGGGCTGAATGGATCTGTCCCTTTAAAACCTGTATTAAAGGGATGTAATCTGTTATGTAATTATTTATGTATATAAGCCTGCTGTTTGTACTATGGTTTTAGATCTGATGAAGCATTCACCTCAGAATGAAAAAGCACTTATCTTTTATTAAACTTGATGTTTTTAGCTGTGGTGGTCCTGCTGGTTTTATTTTGTCTACTTTGTTCCTTCATCCAGCTTGGATCTTTGTGGACACTTGGTCATTTGTTTGCTTTTGACTTAGGAATGGGGTCCATTCTCGGCTTGGTATTAGAAACCCAAAACATTTTGAAAAATTAAAAAAAGAGATACCATTATATTTAGTGTTTACTAGGTAATACAAATATGGGGAGATTCTTCGAGATTGGAGACATATGCTTATTAAACCTGTCTTTAAGAGAAAGGAGAGTAGGACAAACCCAAACTCATATAGACCCTTAAGTCTACTTTCATGTTGTGGAAAAATAATGGAGAAGGTAATACTGGATAAGTTATTGTCAGTATTGGATAGGTTGGGACTTGAAACCATACATCAGCATGCATCTGTTACCACCTGTAATATGATGTTCTATCAGTGGGAGTGGTAAGCACTAGTAGGTAGCCTATCTACCACAAGAGAAGTTTCTGGCCCAGAAATTGTAGTTTATTGGCTGTTTGGGCAGTTTTTTCCATCTCTTTCAACTTTCTGGTCTAAAAGCCCGCATTTGCGTTTGTTTCCCACCTTTCTGTAGCTAGTCTAGTCCAGATGCAGTTTTGCTGTATCCAGGACTGTTTGTAAGCTTCTGAGCCCTCAACCCTTTCTGTGTTGAGGGAAGCCTTCTAGCTTATCAGTGGGAGTGGTAAGCACTGGGTAGCCTATCTACCACAAGAGGAGTGGTTTCTGGCCCAGAAATTGTAGTTTATTGGCCATTTGGGCAGTTTTTTTCATCTCCTTCAACTTTCTGGTCTGCAAGCCTGCATTTGTACTTTTCCCTCCTTTCCTGTAACTAGTCTAGTCCAGATACAGATTTGCTGTATCCAGGACTGTTTGTAAGCTTCTGAGAGGTGCCAAAGTCTGCTCTTCAAATTTTCACTTAGATCTGCTAGTTCTCTCCTCTCCTGCACTTTTACTAGCTTATTAGTCTAGCACATTACCATACCAGACTTCTTGTAGTAATTATTGTAGCACACAAAAGTGCTACCAACACTAAACGTTCTACAAGGAAACAGCTTCAGTACTTATTACTAATGTCCACCCCTCCAGGAACATCTAAAGGTCAGTTCCCTGTGCTTTCTCCTGTTAACCTGGTGAACTTGGGCATCCTGAGGCAATGTAGCAACTGCCTCATGTAAACCAACAACTCTCTCCTCTTATCTCCCAACACTCAGACTTATGAGAGATGCACTTATATATCCAAATTGGAAACCACGCACTCTCCAGCCAAGACCAGAATAGCTGGACAAGAGGAGAAGGTCAACAGTTTCACCACACCACATGGAACACATAGCCCTCCAGAACACACACCAGCACTGCCTTCACATAAAAACACCCACCTTCGTGGAGGCTCTCAATAAGAATCTACCCAAACAGCATTGACCTCCAAGGCAGAAATGCACTCAACCAACACAACACAACACAACACTAATCATGAGACACATAACTCTCCTAAACAGTGTGCCACTCAACCAAAGCCCCTAAGGCAAAACAGCAAGCCCAGCACACTATTCATAGGTTACTTGATAGTCAGGCACACTGATCTCCCACTCACTAGGTTGAATAAGGAGAAAGTAACAGTCAGCTGCCTGCCGGGTGCCAGGATCCGCCATACAATGCAAGCACTCAGGTCCCTCAACAACAGGTACAAATATGACTCTGTCATTGTACATGTGGTTGTGAATGATCTGAGACATACCTCCCTGTACTACATGAAAAGAGACATGGAGGAGCTCTTGGATTATGTAGCCCAGGCAGGTACAACCTTAGCCCTGAGCAGCATCCTACCATCACCCAGAATGATACCACACTACAAGCAGAAAATGATTGATTTCAACAATTGGCTAAGTTTCTGGT
This sequence comes from Protopterus annectens, assembly GCF_019279795.1. NCBI lineage: Eukaryota > Metazoa > Chordata > Ceratodontiformes > Protopteridae > Protopterus > Protopterus annectens. Next base: position 741,728,979 of record NC_056745.1, on the reverse strand, counting down.
GTCATTCTAAGCAGATCCAGTATGTGTCTGCCTGGGATGACATGATTGACAGACCTTGATGCTTTGCCAGAGATGGCCTGCATCTGTCATGCCTGGGATTCCGGATACTAGTCAAAGCTCTTGCTACCCCTATAGTGCCTTTTTTAGGTGGTGTTCCAAAGACCAAATTACCACCATAACCGCTACAAACAAATGCAATCTGAGGGTCATGCTTCTCAACACTAGAAGTCTAAATCTCAAAATGCACTCACTTGAAGTACTCCTTAAAATTGAGAACATCAACATCTGTGCTATAACAGAGACCTTGTTCAAGGCAGCAGAAAGCACATCTGCACTACCAGGCTATAACTCATTCCACACCTTTCAGTCCCAGAACTTGGACCGGAGCACCAAAGGTATTGATGTTTCCATATTCATAAAGGATGTGCAGACTTACAGACTGGTAGCCCAGCATAACGCATCAGGGATACTTCAGGTGGAGCTAACATTGGGTAAGACAGCAATTCAGGTTTTAGCATGTTATAGGTCCCCAACCATGTCCCAAGACACTCACTCCATATTCCTAAGTACCCTGGAGAATATTAGGGTCCAATCTAACACACTCATACCGGGCAACTTCAACTACCCCTCCATTAAGTGGGAAAACTACTCATGTACCAATACACTTTCCCAATGTTTCCTGGAATTCATTAATTCCAATGCCCTGGACCAGCTATTTCTTACCCCCACTAGAGGTAGCAACATCCTTGACCTGCTCATTTTAACATGGGCAACCGTTTCTCTACACCAATAGTTAACTCCTCCCTGGTTAGATCTGACCGCAAACTAATCACGTTGGGAATCCACATCCCTCCCACCCCCCCACCCCCCCGCAAAGGTAACCACCATGAAAAACTTCTCCAAAGCTTACTTTGGGCTCCTAAGAACAGAGGTGGCTAACTTCACGGCACCCATGCAAATGGAGAATAGTTGCATGATCACCAAATCATACACCAATGCACTGTACGAACATGTACACAAATGCATGGATCTCACCATACCCAATAGAACCAAGACACACTCCTCCAAATAAAGGAAGCCAATCTGGTGGTCCCCTGCCATAAACAAACTCTACAACAGAAGGAGGAAACTGATGCGGAATAAGGTGAAGTCCCAAGACTGGAAAAACTCCCTTATCAGCCTCAACAAAAAGTTGAGATCCCTCATCAAATCCTCTAAAGGTAGCTATGAAAACAGAATTGCAGCAGATAGTAAAGACAACCACAAGGCCTTCTATAGTTATGTAAAGAACCTCCACGGCTATACCCAGATTTGCTCTGAGCTACTGCACAATGGTACCTCCTATACCAAGCCAACAGATATTGCCAATAGACTGGCTGACAAATTCAGGGCCAACTTTACTCCCCCCAAAGGACCAATCACAATACCAGTAGATTGCCAGGCACCCAGTATTATTGCTGCACAGGTTAAAACTGCACTGTCCAAGGCCAAGAATACAGATTCTATGGGACCTGACAATATCCCTGGCTGTGTTCTACATGAACTACAGAGTGAACTGGCACCTCACCTGTGTGCCCTCTTCAATCACAGCCTCACCTCAGGCCTTGTCCCTACCGAATGGTGCACTGTTATAGTCATCCCTCTCCACAAAGGAGGAGTGACTACAGACCCTGGGAACTATCGCCCCATTAGCCTGACAAGTCTGATATGCAAAGCTATGGAATGCATCATCATGGACCTAATAAACAAGGATATAAGGAATCTCCAAACTCTAGATATAACACAGTTTGGTTTTCTGAAGGATAGATCATGCCTGCTCAACTTGGTCGACTTCTTTGAGTCAGTCACCAGAGCTGTGGATGAACACAAGGTGGTTCATACAGCCTATCTTTTGATACCATTCCCCACTCAGGAATCATAAAAAAACTCACTAAGCTAGGCATCAACCCCTATATCACTAGGTGGGTTGCAAACTGGCTCACAGATAGAACCCACAGTGTGAAAGTAGCTGACTCCAAGTCAGACTGTCGACTAGTCACTAGTGAAGTCCCACAGGGATCGATCCTGGGTCCACTCCTGTTTGGTATCTACGTCTCAGAAGTCCAGTCCAACACAAAGGGACTCTGGCTGACAAAGTTCACAGATGATTGCAAGTTGGGAGCCATTATGAACTCCCCAAGTGATGTTGACATCCTACAGAAAGGCCTCGCTGAGACCAACGATTGGTGTCAGAACCGTGGCTTTAAGTTCAATGCCAAAAAAATGTGTCGTCATCCCCTTTGGAAAAAACCCTGTTCCCATGAACTACCACATCGATGGTAGTCCACTGAACACAGAAGGCATTATAAGAGATCTGGGAACACAGGTTGACAGCAACCTCTCTTTTGACCACCACACTGCCACTGTGGTCAGAAAGTCCTTCTATGTGGCACATCTCATTACTAAGGGTTTTGCATCCAGAAAGAAAGAGGTCATTGTCTCCCTCTACTCTTCCCTCATTAGGCCAATCATTGAGTACAATGCCCAATTTGGCATGCACCTCACTGGACACCTGCAACAACTGGACAGGCTGCAAAAGTACCTCACAAATAGGATCCTAGGTCTCAAACAGTTGTCCTATATGGACAGACTCCAACTATTCTCTGTCTAATATCACCTACTTAGAGGCGATTTCTGCTTGACTTACAAAGCCATGTCTGACCTAGCTCTGTTAGAAATGCTACATCTAAAGAAACCCCAATCCCTCCACACCACACACTCCAGAGACCTCAACCTCATTATCACAATCAACAGAATGTGCTGGAGGGACAAGTTCATAACCCAGAGACTGCCCATGATGTGGAATAGACTTCCCATACATGTCAAACAGAGCACCTCACTGGCCCTCTTCAAGAGAAATCTTGATGAGTGGATGGGAAATAGAAAATTCACCCTGGGGATCACTCCAGTGGCTCTACTCAACAGAGGCACTGGAAACTAAGGTCGGGTGGCATGATGCCAGGGTAATCCTATGGGCTAGGCTTGTAAAGGCTCCAGGGCCATTAGCCTAGTACACACCTATGAACCTATGAATATAATAACAGCTATAAATGGAAAATTGTGCTGTGATGTAATTTATATAGATTTAACTTCAGCATTTGACAGGGTCATATGCAAAACACTGATCAATAAATTAGAAATACTAGGTATCAGTGTACCCTTGATAAGATGGATTGCTGCATGGCTTACAAATAGGACATGGGAAGTATCATACAGCAATTGGACAGGTGAAATTCTTGGTTACAGTCATGGTGTCTCACAGGGCTCTGTCCTGGGTCCTTCCTTGTTTAGATTTTATCTTTCAGAGCTAACTTTTTCATCTGAGGTGTTCTACAGTCTATATGCAGATGACCTAAAATTGGGTAAACTGATTACATGTGTTACAGATAAGGCATTGGGCCAAGGACAATAATATGTTGATAAATACGTCAAAAACTAAACTTATGAGATTTGGGAGACATGAATTGAAAGGTTAATATTTAATACAGCACACAGTAATTGAAACTGTAGATTCATTTAAGGACCTGAGTATATGAGTAGATCCAGCTTTGAGTTTTTTCTAATCATATCAACCAGATGGTTAATGATAGCTATAGAACTATAGCTTGTAGAAAAAGATTTATAAAGTCTAAGAAATCTGAAATGATATGCTCTAGAGAGGAGAGGAATGAAGATCAGCAGGACTAAGACAGAATTTATGTGTGTGAATGAGAGGAAGGGTAGAGGAATGGTGAGGATGCAAGGGAGTAAAGTTGGCGAAGGTGGATGAGTTTAAATACTTGGGATCAACAGTTCAGAGTAATGGTGAGTGTGGAAGAGAGGTGAAGAAGAGAGTGTAGGCAGGGTGGAGTAGGTGGAAAAAAGTGTCAGGAGTGATTTGTGACAGACTAGTACCAGTAAGAGTGAAAGAGAAGGTCTACAAGAGGGTAGTGAGATCAGCTATGTTATATGGGTTGGAGACGGTGGCATTGACAAAAAGGCAGGAGTCAGACCTGGATGTGGCACAGTTAAAGATGTTAAGATTTGCACTGGGTGTGATGAGGGAAGACAGGATTAGGAATAAGTATATTAGAGGGTCACCCCTGGTTGGACGGTTTGGAGACAAAGCCAGAGAGGCGAGATTGCGTTGATTTGGACATGTGCTGAGGAAGGATGCTGGTATATTGGGAAAAGGATGCTATGGATGAAGCTGTCGGGTAAGAGGAAAAGAGGAAGGCCTAAGATAAGGTTTATGGATGTGGTGAGAGAGGACATGCAGGTGGTTGGTGTGACAGAGCAAGATGCAGAGGACAGGAAGAAATGGAAAAAGATGATCCACTGTGGTGATCCCTAATAGGAGCAGCCAAATGAAAAAGAAGAAGAAATCTAAAATGATGAAGATGTTTGTTAGTTACATTAGACCAAACTTGAGTATGGAATAACAGTATGGAAACCTTATAAGAAAACAAGCATGTGTAAACTGGAAAGAATACAGTGGAAATATACCAAGGGCATCTGTACATGTGAAAATTGAAGTTATTATGAAGGACTAAAATATCTGAACTTGTACAGTGTTTCTTATAGACATCTAAGAGGAGCTCTTATTCAGGTATATAGGGCATTTAGAGACCGGTATCTCTGGGAATGTTTGGGATTATCAAAAAGTACTAGAGAATCATCAGACAACCTAGTTGAAGATTCTGTAGGAATGAGACATATACTAGTTGGTTCTCTGACAGAGTAGCTGATGCATGGAACAGACTACCAAATTGCATTAAGGCAAGCACTAGTTTAGATATTTTTAAGAACAGTCTGGACACTTATTATGGGAACATGTGTTTTGGTATATTGGCAGGCTAGAAGGGCATTAAACCCGTGCTTGAAATATTTGTATGTATGTATGTAAGATGTTTATCTGATGAACAGTATTTTAAGTGAGAGACTAGTAAGGTTTGGCAGATGGAACATCATTGTCAGAAGTCAGCAAAATGTACATTAATCTCATTTAAACAAGTCAGTCCTCCAGCACATAAAGAAATAAAATAACAAAGCAACTGATACTGGCACCTAGAAGCATGTTGGTTTACTAAGGCATAGCAAAGTTGACAGTTCTGGTAGGGTTTTGCGTAATACAGCTCACTTTATCTATATATGCATTTATTTATTTATGCATCAGTCATTAAATATCCACTGTTGTAGGTCCTGCTGTCATTTGATTTGCTCATTCATTGTCAGGACTGAAAGGTCACATGGTTATGGATCTTCTCTATGTTTGAATTTTGATCTTATTAACAGAAGGAGCCATCCATTCATACAGCATTGACTTGAGGAAACACAGTTTTGATTTTTTGTGGTAGTTCGTGCATTCATTAAGGATCACTTATCATTTTTCTCTGAAAGGCAGAAGGAACTTTATTTAAAACATGAAATAAATCTGTTCATATGTTATTCTTTGTAAGGATGAGACTTTTGAGAGTTTTCATGTCATGTAGCTTTTCAAGGCATTGCAAAGACTATCAGTATAAGTTCTGGTTTGTGATCTGATAACCTCAAGGTTTTTGTGTTTTAGAGGTTGTATGTAGGGAGCCAAATCTGTTAAAATATAAACATTTATAACTAGTTATATAAACTACTAAATACTTGTAATCATTTATAGAAACCTTTTCTTTATTCATCTGCTGGATCATGTTTCCTTCCATAACCCATGTCCAGTCATGTTTGCTTTTTATCTTGGGGGTGATCCCTACATGATCCTAGAACTCCCCACTAAATACCTAGCCCTCCTCACTATATCTGTTATTCTGGTATAGTCCATCAATAGGAGGGTCCTCCATTTTCATGATAGCCTCTCATCAGTGGGACTTAGGCCAACTAGGACTAGTGTCCTATATTATATTGTAGACAATATCTCACAGAGCCTTATCTTACACCTAAGCATAAAGTGATGTCATTGTACCATAAAGTGATGTCATTGTACTTGCACAATGATCTTGTGCATTTGCAGTGCTTACATTTCTACTAATATCGTCCAGTTACGTTTTTAGCCTTGTTTATTTATTCCTTAGGTTGCCACCAAAGACTGATCAGTCAGTGACTAATCCCACTTCTTACCCTCAGACAGGAAAGCTAGCTTCCAATCTTTCCTAAAAATCTCCCCTGCTGCGCACAGTCCAGATTACAGGATGTTAGCTGAACCTAGGTTTCCCGCACTGCACTTAGAAACCCTGCTGTAAATCAAAATGCCAACTAGCTATGTCATATTTTTTGTACTTATTTCTTTTATTGCTTTCAGCTTTACATCTGCCTTGTAAATTGCATGTAGTACATTTTTCACATTGCTTGTTTGGGAGCTACACTATGATTTAGACAGATTTATAATATTGCAGTTGAAAGAATGAGCAAAGATGAACTGGTATTTTCCTTTATTGTTATAACCGAAATATGATACAGATGTAATTCAGTCCTCGTGAGTCATGGGGCTTTCTTTAATGTACAAAACGTAGAATACTTTTACATAAGAACAATTGTCAGAGATGCGTTTATGGGTTTTTACATGCTAGCTGCACGGCTTTCTTAACTCATTAATACTGCTGGTACTTCTACTAGTGAGATATTAAGTGAGATAATGCTGGCAGCTGATTGAGCTTTGCTTATCAAATTTCCATAAAAGACAAAAACAGAAAAACTTGACAATCTTTTGCACTGAAAAGTTAATACTGTGATTTGCTCTAGTTTCTCACTTTAGTCTACATTTAACACATTTCAGCTCTTTAAGAATGCTGTACACCCAGTGATGTGATTACGTGTGACTGTTTTTTTAGCTCAGTGACCACAGAAGCACATTGCAGAGCTGAAGTGGTATTACAGGACTGTTACCTGTATCGCAACCATTCTAGGTGATGCACAGTCAGGATGCACCCACCTTTTAGACCTTCAGTGGTTGAAGAGACTGACAATTCTGTTAGGGCATCTATTTTGAGTGATTCAGAGTCAGGAAATGATTTATCCTCTGATGCAAACCTCCAGGATGCAGTTATACACAGATATGAGCTTGTTACCATGAAGGATATCCACTGTGCTCCCACCCTTTGTAGTGCTGTAGTCAGAATACTTCGGCCTCCAGCAGGAAGTGGTTTGACTACAATCATCAGCCCCTACTCCGCCCCAGGAAGGACTGCAGTCTATCAACTATTCAATCCTTCCCTTCCAAATTAACTTTACAGTATCCCAAATACATTTGTTTATTTTTATTTATTTGGCATTTATTTACTGGGAAAGTCTGACTGGGATAATATCCCATTTTCAGCAGAGGCCCAGGGAGAAAAGCTCTACATGACATGATATGGTTACAATTAAATAAAGTCATTATAAAGCCTAATACAAAGGAATGACATTTAAACTAAGTAAAAATTCAACTTTAGTGCATGCAGTGTGAACCATGCATACATAGTGTAAATATTTGAACAGCTATAACAAGCTGCAAAAGAGCATTTTCAATAGATGAAGTATTCACAAGTTGCAGTTAATAGAGGTGACATTAAACACACTTAAGTGCACTGTTTGGTGTAAAGATGACTAGATAATATAGTCTGAGCAAAATATATTTGATTTTTGTCTAAGAAATGGATTTTACTAATTCCTTCTCTCTGAACATAGTTAAAGTATGCTGGTGGTGGAAGGGGGGATAGTTTAACTGGGGTTGTGCAGGAGTAAGTCATTAAACGTGGTCACTGGCATCACAACAGGGATCCCTCTCTCTTTGCCACTGGACTTATGTAACCAGCAACAGAATAATATGATAAGGACCCTAAAGGGCCTTTTTAAGTCTAGCCTTGCTTCCCAGAAATATTACAAAGGTATTGGTCCAATCATTTATATGGGGGGTATATAAACCTATGCATGAGTGGTCATGCATTTAGTAGCATTCTCTCTCTAACAGACATAAATGCCATACAAGGAGAAAATTTGTGATTCCCCATCCACTGATTCAGGTTTTGCATGAATAAGTGCAAGGAAGAACTTTGCTTCACATGGATGGGAAGCCTGCTCCATTGAAGGGGCAGGTACTGCAACATATACCTGCCCATCCAGCATGTTGTATATATGTTGCAGGCTAGGGTTATGTCTCTAGATTGGGTGTTTCTTGTACGATTTGTTTTGCAGATATGCAGTTGGCTGGATGGGGCCAGGCATAGGTTGCCTCTCAGCAGCGTGTAAGAGACCAAGTATAAGGATGATGCTTTGAGGCAGTCTGTGCAGCTCTTGTTTTCTATATCATATATTCTTTTAGTGAGGAACTTCTGTGGCCACCCCAGCTGTTGCATATACTTATCCAAGTACATGCCACCTATATAGCTTGACATCATGCAGTGAGTTTACTTCTGGAACATGTTCAATTAAATCTGTGCAACATGCAGTGAAAATACTATGTGTTTAGAAGCTATTTATATTTAAGGCAACCAGTTTCTTTATTATTTGTTTGTATTTAATTTTTTGAAGAAATACTAATATATTTCATTTGTATACATTTCCTATATCTTAACATAATTTTTACTGATTCTTTTGTTACAAAATTTAAAATACAAATTAAGTAATATATTAATTTTGATACACTCAGTCTTGCTTTTCTATGGCATATTTAATGGGATTGAATTTAGCAGTTTATAGCCTGATTGTTCCTGCATAGAAATAATTGTCTTTGTTAATTTTATACATAGACATATGTTTACTATTTCTAAATTAGTCTATAATTAGTCACAGCAGTTTTTGGATAAGATCTTATAAAATGTATGCAATTCTGTTTGACAGTATGCAATTCAAGCAAGTTAGTAATATGACATAATGAGATTTAATGCATTTTTCAACATGCGCAAACAAAACATACAGTGTTGTAAGTAATTGAGTTTCACTGAGCTTTTTGTTTTATGCTTATCTGACTGCAACATTTCCTTTGTAGATGACAAATATTGCTTAGATTACTTTTGGACTTGCATTTCTTTCTCCATAGTTTGCCAAGTTTTTTTTTTTTTTGAGAGGAGGATATTTTTTCTTAAGAAGCCCTGTAAAAGTGCTACTTATATTTAATAGTCAATTTAATTCCAAGTTCCTTAAAAACAAAATACTATACAAAATTCATCCCATTACATATAATGAGGCTGTCTAATCATATTCATTTACTAAGGCTGTCTACTTGTGTATGTTTCTATGTTTTTGTGTGTTTCCTGTTCATTTCCTTTTAGTAATTATCAGCGTCTTTGTTTTTTCCTCTCCATCTTTACTCTAGTTTGATCATAAATTGTATTCCATGTATTTCCTTTTTTTAACTTAGATTGTGTCAATAGGCTTGCAGCCTGTTTGTAGCAGAGACCCAAGGTGATAATTATACAGATTAGAGCAAATTTTGCCAGGATACTGTGGACACTTCCCCCCTCGTGTCACCACAGGGCATGTGTAGGTAAACTTTGGAGGTAATGAATCAGAAGAATGTTTTATAACTAAGGTGGGGGAATTTTCAGAAAAAAAAATCTTACTTGTGGAAGTACTGTTGGGGCTGGGTGTCATTTCAAATTTTCATGCAAAGGCTCTGGATCTGATGTGTCCATAGGTCAGACCGTGTATTGATGATAAGGTTTATGCTGACCCAGTATGTGGAACTGTTACCTGGGTGGAAACATAAGTTCTGTGTGGAGTTAGAAAGTGTTGCACAGCTTAGAAAGTAGAGTTAGCACCTTTTAAAGCAAGGGAGTCCTGACCAAAATAAGCACCACTTGCTTGTTTTGACTGAATGTTTTTGCTGCTTTGACTGTGTATGCTCTGAGGCAAAATCATTTGCGTTTGTTAAAACCCAGAACTGATAAGTATAAGGTGAAAAATTCTGTTTTATATAATATCAGATTTTTTTTTTTTACTGGAGTGATGATTTTTGCTTATTGGAATGGAAATAGTAAATAAATTGAGCTTTGAAAAAGAAAGTCTAGAAGCAATTTTACACGTTTTATTAAAGAAAACCAGGGAAACCCAGAGAAAACATTTTTTATACAATATTAAAACAAAACAGTTATGAAGAATGGAAACTTTTCTGACAGTGATTATATTTATTTATTTTATTTATTTATTTTATTTTACATTTGTTTACCGGGCTAGTCCAACTGGATATATGTCCATTTTCAGTGGAGGCCCGGGGAGAAAAGCTCCACTACAAACTACTAAACAATGTCAAGATATACATAATCTACAAAAACAGAGAGAAAAAAACATATGCAATAACTTTGAAACAGGTTGTATTAACTTTTGAGTAAACTCAAAAACCTAGGATGGTAAAGAGAAAGAAAGGATAAAGAATATTAAATACTTCATTAGAGTATGTAGAAGAGAAGAAAGAGAAAGGTTGTTAAGGAGTCAGATAAAGATGCAAAAAAAGAGAGCTAACCTGGGTTATGACAAGAGCATAGCCAATGCATATTTAGGAAGGGTTTTAGTTTAGTTTGAAATTGGGAGAGTGATGTTAGGGATGTAAGTTCCTGTGGTAACTTGTTCCATATTTTGCCAACTGAGTTGGAAAATGTGGAGTCACCTGCTGAGTTTTTGGATCGGGATGTTTGGACCAGTATTTTGTTGGTGGAGCGTAGATGCCTCTGATTGTTATAGGGTGTTATGAGGGTGGAGAGTATTGGGGTGTTTTCAGGGTGATGTAGGGCATTATGGGCAATAGTGAGTTGATAGTATTGTATGAGGTTGGTAGTTCCATCCACCCAAGCTTTTTGAGATTTAAACAATGATGAGTTCTATATGGAGAGGCAGTTGCAAATCTGGCAATATTATTATATGATGAGGTAAGTTTGCTAAGATTATGTTTAGAGAGATTTGTGTATATGGAGGAAGCATATAAAAGGGTTGAGATTAAGTGGGTTCTAGCTATTGTAGTTTTGGCTTCAGGAGTAAGAAAAGATTTGATTCTGTAGAGCGAGCCTAGTTTTCTGTTGGTAGATTTTATTGTAAGATTAATATGATTGTCAAATTTTAATTGATTGTCAATAGTGATACCCAAGAGTTTTGTTGTTTGGTCAGGAGAGATAATGGTCCCTTTATCAGATATTAGTGTGAAATGGATAGAGGTAGACGAGTGGGTGGGTGAAAAAAGCAAGAGTTTGGTTTTCTTGGGGTTAAGGAGAAGGCAATGATTAGAGAACCATTGTTCTATAGTTGAGAAGGTTTTTTGTGTGAGAGAGTGAAGTTCTGATTGTGTTGAGGCTGCACAAATGATGGTAGTATCATCTGCATATTGAATACAAGTTGTTTGTGGAGTAGCTAGATGAAGTTCATTAAAGAAAATGGAAAACAAGAGTGGACCTAAAATAGAGCCCTGAGGGACTCCTATAGTGGTGGGGAGAAGATCAGAGAGTTGGTTGTCCCATAGAACTGCTTGTTTGCGGTTGTCTAGGTAAGCTGTGAACCAGCATAAGGCAAGATTATCTAGAGAGAAAGATTTTAAACGATGGAGAAGAAGCTGGTGATTTACCATGTCAAAGGCTTTGGACAGGTCTGAAGAATGCTGAAGAAGGAGTATTATTGTTACGGTTTTTGTTAATTGAGTCAATGAAGGATAGTAAGGCTGTACTAGTACTATGGTATGGTCGAAATCCATGTTGGCAATTAGCCAGGAGTTTGTGGTCTAGTAGGTGATTTAGTAACTGTTTGTGGATACACTTCTCCATAATTTTTGCAAGTGGAGATAGTAGTGCAATTGGGCGGTAGTTAGAATACTCAGTAAAGTCACCTCCTTTAAAAAGAGGGATAATATAAGAGATTTTCCAGACTGATGGAATTGTACTTTCTTTTATTGTCCTATTAATAAGTATAGAGATGGGGTATGCTAAGGCTTTTGCACCTAGTTGGAGGTATTCAGCTGGTAATTGGTCAGCAGAGGGGGTTGTAGGTTTTAGTTTATAAAGTAAGGACAGTATTTGAGAGGTAGGTATGGGTTGAAGGTGAAATGGGGGGGGAATAGAGCTAGGTGTAAATAGTTTGGAGGTATCAGGGTTTTGTTGATTAGCTAGGTTTAGTATGGCTGAAGTGAAGAAAGTGTTGAAGGCATTAGCTGTTTGTAAGGGGGAGTTGGGGTCAGAGCCAGAAGGGTTTGGTGTGGCAACTTTACCAGGGGATAATAGTTTATTGATAGAGGACCAAAATTTATGTGGTTGGTGTGGTGAAGATTGCTGAAGCTGGGTATAAAAGTTCTTTTTATCTTGTATGATGGCTTTTTTTGTCATATTTCTCTGTTGTCTAAAAGTGACATTATCAGTTGGGCTTTTTGTAGTTCGCCATTTAGCCCAGACCTTGTTCCTATCTAGGATAAGTTTCTTAGTGTTATTTGAGAGCCATTGGGCTGTTTTAGATTTGACACGCAAAGAGCGCATTGGGGCATGGTGTTCCAGGATAGTGAGAAAAGTATTATTAAAGTGACTAACTGCTTCGTCTATTGGGAGAGATTTAAGAGGTGTCCAGTTAACTTACATGAGTTCATTTTGAAACTGGTTGAGGTCAAAATATTTCTTACTACGGAATGATCTGACTTGAATAGGGACAGTAATGCTGTTTTTTTGCCTAATAATATAAGTGAGGGAGTGATCACTGAGGTCATCTGGGAGAGTTCCTGTTGTATATTTTTGCTGAGGACTATTTGTTAATATCCAGTCAAGTATACTTTCTTTGTTATTAAGTTTATTTATTCTAGTTGGGAGGTTGATTATTTGAGAGAAACAATGCAGGTTAATAAGGGTGGATGGATTAGTCTGTTTACATAAGTTCCAGTCAATGTTAAAATCCCCTAAGAGTATTGTCTCTTGAGGGTGATTTAGTGAGAGCCAGTTTAGAAGGTCTTCTAATATGGCTGGATTCTTTCCTGGGGGAAGATAGGTACAGACAATATTTAATGTTTTTTGTGGGTTGAGTTGCAGTTTTGTAATAATTATTTCAATAGTAGCGTCAAGTGAGAGGTTATGATTTGTTCTACTAATCTGCAGTCCTTGAGAGAGACACTGTGAATTGTTTACATGAGAACTGTGATGCTCTTGGATGGACCTAACATATCAATGATTAGTCTGGATTATGGATTAGTAGTTGGGGTAGAGTTATTTTGCTATAGACTAAGGATAATAAACTCCAACACTACCAAATGTGTATGTAGAAGGGAATAAGATGCATTATTTATTAAATGGGATGGTCCAGGACGTGCTAGAACTGGGAGTAAAGAGACATTTGATTTCATCTCATCTCAGTAGATGTTATGCATAATGTTTAGCTCAAGGTCATATTAAATAAAATTGAATTAAGAAATTTGTCAAAGTGTATGTGTGACAGGCAGGCAGAGAGAGAGAGAGGGAGAGAGTGGGAAAAAATGGTATAATCACGTTCGTCTTGACTGTCATCTACTAAATGGACCAAAAGTAGTGGAGACTGGCTCTATTGCAAAGTGAATAAACAAGAGAAAGAGGAACAGAAAGGAGGAGAGGAACACAACTTTGGAACCAGAAAATTGTCTTAAAACATTTTGGTCGTGGTTCTCTTACTTTTGTTTGCTAAAAGGGATGAAGGTACAAATGTGGAGGAGCAGCAGAGATTTACTGAGTTTATGTAAAGGTGATACAGGGTTGTTAGCATGGAAAAATAATCAGTAGTCTGATGTAAAACAAGAGTCAGCATACCCAGTCAATGAAGCAAAGAATGCAAAAAAAAAAAAAAAAATCACAAAAAAGTGATTCTGTGAGTGGCAGCTGCTGACACGTGTGTTGTATCAGAAGTACAGAGGTTCCTAGGAAACAGAGATGGGCAGGTAGATGCCCAAACTGACAGGAAGAGTGGATTCCAGACACTGCTTTGGACCCTTGCCTTAGGTGCAAGTTAAAAATTCAGAGTGGTGCCACAATCCAGCCTTGCAGGCTTCAGCTTTTTTGACAGTGAGGTCAGAAGGATCACAGAGTGATGCTGAGTCAGGGGAAATTCTTCCACAGTCAAGAAAACAAAGCAAAACAAAAAAAATGCAAAAGTAGTGTGGCATGTGAAATGAGTGTTCCTTTGGATTAACATAGTCAAATTGAGGTGTATCATAGGACATTTTTGGAGAAACCTGACCAGTGTTTTGTAGTACGTCAGATTATTCTTGGTTTCTACTGTTTTCTTAAAAGACAAAAATAACAAATGAAAAAGTTACACATAAAAGCTAAATTAGAAACAAACAACAAAAGACTCTGGCAAACCAGAGTATCCAGTGTGTAACATGTTAACTTATAGGATATACACAAAAGAACCCTAAAGGATAGGCAAGTAGCCTAGCTCCTGACTTCTGAATATTCACTGACCTTTTACTTTTTCTAAGTTTGTATCAATGCATTCGGGCCAGTAAGGCCAAGCCCCAATTTATTGGCTGTCATCCACATTAATGAGTGAGCATGATGCAAGTTTTAGAACTGCTTACATAACTGAAACATTTTAGGGAGACATATAGAAAATTCATCTACTTACCTAATCTAATCTTTTATAATTACTTCCATGTAATTGTTCTTTAAGAATCTACAGTGTGGTACATGACATTGATATTTCAATGTGTAACCATGAAGGCACCCAAACTGATGTGCTTGTCATGAAGAAAGATGCACTGCCTCTGTCTCCCTTTCTTTTCCAACGTGTTGCATTATACACATTTGTGGACAGAGGATGGAAACTTTAGGTAAGTTATGGATGGAAAACCAAGAATGAAGGCATCTGGTGAATGCTTGCTGTGAAGAATTGGCTAGAGAATTGCTGTTTTACTTAAGTTAACTGAAGTTTTCCTGTACCTGTGAGACACCATGACACTTTACTACATCTTCTGATAAAGAAACGAGTAGTCAAAGCAGCAAAGTCAAAAAGAGGAGGAGATGCAGCAGCAGACAGAAAGAGTGAACAAACTAAAGACATTGCTGAATGCTTGAAAATGGGATTAGCGATATAATTATTAAAGGACAGAGATGTATGGAAGTATATGGCTGCACAGAAGAAAGAAAAATGTATTGAAACATAAAAACGAGTAGGTGAGTAACTCAAGTGGGAGATGACGAATCTGTCATCTGAAAATATTCAGAAAGGATTTAAAATCATCTAAGCAAGTGGAAATTACTTTAACTCCAATATGTATTGTTTTTCAACAGATGAATAAAGTTCATCTGCAGAAGATATAAGTGAGGTACGTAGAATGCTGGTCACAGACAGAAAAAAATGAGAAGAAAAGAAAAGCAGATAGACTATGAAAATACGATTTTCCTAGCAGTTCCACTCTCTCACCAGGTAGCTCACATTTGTTTTTTGCTTTCTTTTTGCTCCCCTTCTTTCTTAGGGACAGCTGTCGTAATGCCCCACAGCCTTACAGGGTCTTCCAGCAGTCCAGTCTACACCCAGTCCAACATCTGCAAATTTTGCCAGGGCCAGCAAGAACATTCTGAGAGGTCATGCTGTCATTCATCCAGCTGGATTTTTTTATTTTTTGCTTTGTGCCATACCGTTATCACTCCCTCTTCCCTTGTGGACTGAATGGTATGCCTGAGTGGTGGGCATGCATTAAAGACATGCGGCATATCACCCTGCCTACCAATGTGCCTTCCCCAGCCTCCACCATGGATCGATACAGAAGAGTCACACAAGCACATCCTCCCACCCTGGGATGGTAATTCCCATCCATCTGTGGTCCTCCATCAGTGAGCCGCTAATTGAACCTGGGTTGTCTGGGCTGTGGTCACGATTTATCCCTCTGAGCTATTGAAGTGGCAGCAGCTCACTCACTATTGAAAATAAATCCAGGTACCTGGAATGGGGAGAGAACCCACAGCCTTCTGATCTGAAACAAGATATTATGGTCTAGGGGATGAAAGACCTTAGTTGCATTAATACTTATCAGGAAACCCAGATTTGTGCTTCCATTACCCAGTATACAAACTCACATATAGTCAACAGGATTTCTTTGATTTCTGTACCTTGACCTGTACTACCTATTTATTTTACTACATTTTATCTACCTACTTACTGACATGCATTTGTATAATAGATGTGAAACTTTCTAATCCACATTTAACAGTGATATAGGATCGAAATGGTTAACATTTGCCCTGTTCTCTTCTTCCACATAAGTATAGTCACTGTATCATTCATCTGAATAACAACACTCCTCAACAATCAAACCATTTATTTAATATTTCCAAAAACAAAAAACCTGAACCACCTTCCCAGACTAAAAAAAAAAAAATACCCCAAGCCATCAAAATCTGGTGCAGACCAGTCATCCATCTTTCTAATCACAGCATACAGTTCCCACAAACTAATTTACCTTTTTATATCATCTTCAGTCTCTTCTCCTATGTTATTTCCCTAAACAAATGATACACACTCATCACAACCCTAAAGATTTTCCTGCAGACATTTTCACATCCTATCTTATCTCTCATAAAACCAGGCTCTCATCTCTTGGTCTGTGTTTCAGAGTTACAAAATAATAATAATAATAATAATAATAATAATAATAATAATAATAATAATATCTTACTACACACTGTTAGCCCTCTTTTCTCCATTTTCCACCTCCCCAGTATGCAGCCTATATTCATTTATACTCTTCACTTTCAAGGCCTTTTTAAATTTGAGCCATGAATGATACCACCCCCCATGTTCTCCGCCACTGCCTCCCAATCCATAAGCTCCCAGGCTACCCTAAAACTCTCCCTATCAATCATTGTAACCTCTCAATGCCACAAAAGCAAAACTGTAAAGCTCATTGGTAAGAAAATTCAGTACTCCAAACCCTATGTACCAATGCTTGGAAATGTCTTCTTCCAAAGATAAATTCAACAGTACCAAGTATATCATCCCTGAAATAAGTGGCCTTCACTACAGACAACCTAATTAGACCAGTCAGGCCAAAGATGTCTATCAAAATACACAAATCTGTAGGGTAAGTCCTATTCCTCAAAAAAAAAAAAAAAAAAAAAAAACCTACAGACCATTTCAGTCACCTTGAACAGAAACAGCACTGTACTACTCTTACATGAATAAAATATCTTCATATACAGGAAAGGGCAGATCTACTCTTTTCAGTCTAGTATGCAAAACTCTTCTCAGTAACATACAATCATCCCTTAACCATAGTCTGACTGCTAAAAGTAACAGCACTGCATACCTCTTCATGCCACTGCTAATAACATAACAGTCCTAACCATATCTGTTTTGTATCCTCAACATTTTCAGCAATGCCTTCTCCACAACCACATACTACAATGAATTTTATACTATGCTATATGACTACTTCCATAACTGGACTGCCTGCTACCACTATAAAGTTCATACAGTTATGTAACAGTCTTCTACTAAGCCTTTTTCCTTATATCTTTGTCTGCCTCACCCTATTTACCTTCTGTTTCATCCTCAGGGCCTCCCCCATTACCTATTTTCTCCTTTCTGCCTGCGTTTGACCTGAATGCAAGAAAAGCCTTAAACTTAATTGTGTGCTTGGAGCTTATTTCCACTATGTTAGTAGATAACTGTCTATACTATGTGCAATGTAACACTTGCATCATTTACTTTGTGAAATTGTCATATCTGTATTGTTTTTGTTTCTAGGTACAGTCTATTTTTTGTAATTCAAGAGCTGTAGCTGAAGTTGATCTCATCAGTCTATTTCCTCCGTTAACAAACATAAATAAATAAAATAAATATGATAAGGTTTCACAAAATCAAATATGTGTCTTTACTTCCGTTTAACGAAATCACACGTATTAAAAAAGTTGATTTTAATTTCTTGAAAATCAAAATCAGTGCATATTTCCTGATCTGTAACTATATTCCATAAATGTTCCACTGTTTTTTTTAATCTTTTTGAGTCCATTTCCACTTTGCATCTTGACAGTGAATAATACAATTAACAACTTTCTTCAGTCTCTGATGGACAGCAACTTTCATACTCACACTTGTGACACAATTTTCTGCTCACTTTTATAGAAAAAGATCTTTTGCACATCCCATCATGGTGTATTAGAAGGGTTTCTGAAGGGTAGCACAGTGAATTGTGGGTATAAGGAAGATGTAGGTGTGCTGGACCATGACAAATTAGTTGTTACAGGGAAGGATTAAGAGGAAAAGATAAAGACAGTGCTGTTAACTGAGAATATCATTTTATAGAAATTAGATATTAGAAAAATAAAATGCAACAAAAATAAAACGTCTACTTCTAAAGTCCATTATTAAAATTTTATCAGCAAATAAACTGCATAAAAGGTTAATTCATTTACTTTTATAACTATTCATCAGGAAAGAATTTTCAGTATCTAAGCATATGTATGTCCTCCTCCTGCTTTTTAAGAATACTAGCAGTAACAAATTGTAGCACCTTTCCCATGAAAATCTATGATAAATAAAGAAAAATATCCCAAATGTTTTCTTAAAAAAATACCTTCACTGCGGAGGTTTAACAAGATATGGAGCTATCTGTATCTGCTACCATAGTAGCTGCCATTGGAAAGTCAGGCACACCTGCAACTAAGAAATTAAATGGCATTACGTAAGGCAGATGTAAATATTTGCTGTTTTTCTTCCTTTGTTATTTTGCCCCCAGATATATGCTGTCCATTGTTCAGGTTTTGCAAAATGCACTATAAACGCTCAGTAATCTGATCTACTGATGTACTAGGCAGAGGCATTCTTTTAACATACCTACTTAAAACATTTTTCTCAATGACCTGTAACTCTCAGTGTTTTAAGTTTGTTAAGTATGTAGAAGCCATTGTTTTTATTAAACTAAAATTTAAAAAGTCATTCATAAAAAATGTGGAGTTTAGTTATTGCATCATAATTTAAGATATAAGGAAGTGTTCACATTTGCTGTGAGTTAAGTCCATACGTATTCCAGGGTGATGCTTTAATTACCTGCTGTATCAATGACCACGTTAGCATTTTTTTAAACTTATTAATTTGTTAAGCTGGTATGCAGGCTTGCCAGGTGGAGCCTTTTTAGGCATGTCCTGGGTAGGAAAAATGTGCTATACAAAGTCTGTGATAAATAGTATTATATACATTAGAGTGTTTATCTAAATGATCAATGCAGTGAGCCATCATTATTTTACAGGTGGATGACATTTGTACATGCATTCAGTGCAATAAAATGCCTAGAAAAACAAGATGTAGCCTATAGACATACCCTCAGCTGCTAAGTTAGGAAAAACAACTTCATATTAAAGGGCAAACTGTGCTTGCAAAATTTATTATCCTGTATTAAGTTTCACATACATATTAAAATTTCATCAGAGACCAGATTTCATTCACAGGTGTTTATCAGGTAACTATCGATACAAAGTATAATAGGTGTTTTTTTGACTAAAACTTGAAATCAGGACTCTATAACTATTTTGTGCTTGCTGCATTAACAGAGCTGAGATAAAGAATGTCCATGTACAACAAACCCAGACCATCTCTGCAAGGTGCATTTTGTTTTCTTTTACAATGTTACCTTTTGCAAAAGAAAAGGTATAAAGCTGCTAGTGAAGATGACTTGGTTAGTTATTTAATAGTAGAAGCAGCAAAACATCTTATCTCTAGTGGAGGTACAAGCAATTCAAAAACTTCCATAGAAGACAGTGCATCTGTTAAATAGACTATGCCTGCCATATTACCTCTCAAAAGTCATATATTCTGTAGGCCCTATCTAGGTACAAAAACAAACATATTTTTCTATCTGTAGACTACTTCAGTTCAGTAACAGCATTTAAGTTGAACTAGTGAAGTCTTCATCACCAAAACAGAGCTCCCTTTCACAGTTTTAGAACTTAGGCAGGCAGTAAAGATTATAGAACCATTAGGCAAACAAAGTATGTTCCCATTCCTTAATGTCATCACCAACAGCAGTAAGTTTAATCGCTCCCCCATGTGTTATAGCATTACCATAATCTCCCTTACCAAACCAAATGCTATGCAGTTATCTTAACCCCAACCCCAGTTACAGAATACATTGTGAGTGCAACTGGCACAAAAATACACCAGACGGGAAAAATATGTATGCACTGTCTGACTCTAAGGGAATTCAGTTTTCTATTTGAGTTCAATAACATTTAATTTCCTAAGTATAAAGGCATAGGGAGTACTGGGACATGACAACTTGTAGGTATGCTGTATTTTACACTATTACAGGTCATTCTATATCAGGATCCTCTTTAAAGGCACAGGTGTTCCATCAAGGATGTCCATTTATCACTAAATGTCCTCATAAGAGACATTTAACTTGTTGTTGCTATGTTTAATCCTTTTCTAAGCTGCTATTTTATCTGTATGGCACTGGTAGTGGTGAAGGAAGGTGTGCGGACACTTCCAGTTACAATACCCAAAACTTTTCTGATCATGGATTTCACATATACAAAGACAACTACAGCTCACACCATACCTCTCAACTGTTCAGATTTTCACAGAATGTCCGGATTTTTGCCTCATGTTTTTGGTCTGTACCTAATAAAATCTTGGTTTTCTGGCAAATCATTGGCAAACAGTTGAGGATTGAAGTTAGAAAATAATGACAGACATTTGAGTTTCAGACTTCACACTTTGCAGAAAATTCATGCTAATGCAATATATTATTCTAACAATGTTTTTAAGTTTGTAAGCACAGTATTTACAAATTGTCCTTATTTTTGGTCCTTTGTCCCCCTGTTTTTTCTTGGTCTTCGAGGTTGAGAGTTATGGCTCACCCCACTGACAAGACAGTATGCTATTCCAATATATAGAGAATTTTTTAATCCACAAAATAGGAGATAGCATTACAAAAGATCTCTTTTCATAGCTAATTGTTATCCTGCAGTCACCAGCAGTGATATACAGTCCCAACCTCTTTCATTATATTTGCATTTCTAGATGAACATTTTAAGTAATTCTTCACTTAAGATGACAAAGAGAGCTGTTTTTGTTGTTGTTCGCCTCTGGATGATAACATAAGAAGAGGAAAAGCATACTACAACTCTTTTTTCCACTGTTCACCTTTTCTGAGATCTGTGTTCTCTGTCTCCTCCATTACATGCCAGAAAATACTGTCACTAAAGTTTCCTTTTCTTTCATTGTGTAGGCTCGTTTCATGGATACTTATCTCAATCTGATTCAGGCTAGTGTTCAACACCTGATTTTATTTTTAGTCCTAAATCTTTAGAATTGCAGGTGGACATCCATATAACCATCTGACTAACCGACCAGCCATTGGTACAGCATTTACATTTTTAATGGTATAATTCTTCTATTTCAAAACCGCCATAACTGTTATCTACAAACATAATTATGGTTACAATAATAATGTAAGCTGGTTATGAATAATGCATATTGATTAGAAACATCCAACAGTATTAGTCTTATTAACTCATTTAGAATGAGTACCAAGCACTTGGAGAAAGATATAACTGCTTGCACTGACAGTAATCACAATACAAGCCATTTAGCAATATAGGGATATTTTTTCCTTTAAGACAATAATATAAAATTTGTACCTTTTATGCGCTAACTATTTTCAAAAACCTTGACACCTGCAGCTGTAATAATTACATGTAGGATAGAAATTATGAAACCTTACGCAGACTTTGAGATCCTTTACCTTAAGCATCAGATTTTATCATATTCTTCTGCAGTCTGGTCTTGCGCAGTGCAAACCAGTCAGGTGGAGATTATTGTTTGTAGTTATAGACTATGAGACATTGAAGTACAGGTGTTTTTTTATTTAGTATGGTAAGTTGCATTCTGCTCCATGGATCCTGTGCTGTTACCCTACATGGATGCAATATGTCACTTGTCACCACTCTGGTCACAAGAACCATTGATGGAAGTGACTGGACTGAAGGAATGCTGGAAGCACCAAAGGACTGTGTATTGTTGTATTTATACCATCCTTTCTGTGTGCTCATTACCTACACAGTTATGTTTATACCTGCCTGTCTTTTCCTCCTCATGTAACTATTACATTATTTAGGCTTCATTAATGCAAATACAAATCACATTAATTTATCTACCTGTCTGTCTGTATATCTATATATGCATTTCAGACCATCTAAATGTTGTATGATTTAAATCTTATTAGTACATAAGTGGGTCAGCAACAAAGTCATAAAAAGGGAATGATCACAAACCTGACATTTGATTTTCAGTGTTATATTTATGTTTTAACTAGCTGGCCACAGTGGTGCAGCGGTTAGCATTGTTGCCTCATAGCAAGAGGTTCTCTGGTACAATTCTCAGGTGGAGTGCCTTCTGCATTGAGTCTGCACGTCCTTCCTGTGGTCGAGTGAATTTTAAAGACATGCAGGTAGGTACGCGCACACGCGCACGCGCGCGCGTATGTGTGTGTGTGTGTGTGTGTGTGTGTGTGTGTGTGTGTGTGTGCGTGTGTGTGTGTGTGCCTTCTATGAAGGTTGGGGGCCGGGCTGGCAACTTAACATTGTAAAAACTTCACTGCCAATCAATCTGTGGACTGGCAATCCACTGTTGTTACCCCTAACTGGGAAAAGCCGAAAGATATTGCTATTTATGTTTTAAATAATATACTAGATTATCAGGGGTCATTACAGGTTCCCTGATCCATTCTGTATTGCTAGAGGATAGCAGGACATTATGCATTCTTTGAACAATGCTAACTTTTGTTTGCAATTTAATATTGCTGGCTGAGGTATCCTCAAAGACCAACTGCTGTTAACCTGTGCTCATGCATAAGCAGTATATTTTTGTGCAACCAAGGACACTCAGGTGCTTCAATTAGAGCCCTGACGTAAGCCTGCATTTCTTTTGTTGTAGTCTCAACTAAGGCTGCCTTCATGATGACAGATACCCCTTAGTGAATAATTAGTCATAGATGAAGGACCTGTCTGCAAATCTGGTAAAATGATTTGCCATGAGCCAAGGATGGCAACAGTCACTTAGAAAGTAATAATGTGAACCACTGGCTTCAGTTGCCAAGAATTACTTTACTGCTTTCCTTTTAGACCAAATCACTGTCGGTTAGTAAACAGAAATAATCACCAAGTTCAACTTAAGGGCATTTGTTAACATTCAGCTATTTTACTAGGGCTGTTTTTTTGTTCATGTTCTGAATTGTCATGCTGTGTTTTAGTGGCTTTTATTTATTGTATATATTTTTGATTGCACTGTCTATACAAATACAAATTGATTTTGGGGCGTAGTACTGCTACTGCTGATATGCTGGTATACCTACATGGCAGTAGCACCTGCTACCTACTTTGCACCTGAATGCTTAGTGTGCTATGACCTCTAATACAGCTGTGTGTTTGAATGAGACAAAATAGTATGGCCATTGACAATGAAAAAGAACCCCTAGTTCACAAATTCACCTACTCTGCCCTTTATATGTTGAATCTTCTGGCCATCTTATCCACTGGATTACAAAAGGGAACATGTAGTTTTTTTTAACTATTTATTTATTTATATTTATTTATTTAAATGAATTAATTAACTAATTTGCAGTGGAGGCTATGTCTCTTGCATTATTCTTGTTTGGATTTGCCCTTTACCCGTATCTCTAAATAAACCAGCTGCAGGGTCACTGCAAGTTGGGCTAAGGGAGGAAAACAGTTTAGAAAACTATTAGGTTGTTGAAATTCTGCATTTGTAATTCTGAAGGATGCCCAGTGTTATGGTAAATTCTAGTGTTTGGTATCATCCATTTGTTTAATTGCTAATGACTATGCCTGCATTCTCCAATCCACTATACCTGACATAAGCATTTCCAACCATTAGTGAAAAAGAAAAAAATCATCCCCTGATTTATACCCTCCAGCTTATTATGCAGTAGCTAGCAACCTTTCACTTTTCTGAAATTTCACTAAAACAGACTAAATCCCTACTACTCAGTCTTAACGACTGAGGATCCAAATCCAGCAAACTTCATCCCTAAGGTTTGTAGTTGAAAAAAAGTTGCTAAACACTCCTCTGGCACTATTCTACCTGCATTCAAGCATGCAGTTAGAATCCCACTACCTAACGCCACCCCTCCTAATGGATTGAAGGATTACAAGCTTAATTTTAAGCTGTGCCCTATTGCCAAAATATTGGAAAAAACTTTTATACAAACAACTACTTAACCACATTAACATGTATGGCCTTTTATGTAATACATACCTTGGCTTTTACAATTCCTTCAGTACCTTTAACACCCTGGTAATGACCACTAGTTGCATTTACTGGAACCAGAATGAGGGACTATTACTGCAGTTTCCTTTCTTGACATGGCAATGGCTTTTGAAATGTCAGTCATAGCTTTCTTCTCAATAAACGTCAAAGAATCAACTTTAGAGTTGATACTATTTGCTGGTTTCAAAACTATCTGAAAGACAGAACCTCCCAGGTCCATAGGAATGTGTCACCTTATTCTGGTACATTTAGCACAGGTGTACTACAAGGTTCTGTAGTACAGCCTCTACTCTTCTCTCTCTATATCAATGGCCTTTCTGTAGAGCTCGTAAATCTTAAATTAATAGTGTATGCAGATGCTGTGCTTCTCCTGCAATCCAGTGTAAACCACTCTGACCTACAAACCAAGTTACAGGACAACTTCACTCAGTTATTTATCTGGAACTCACAACTCAGTTCAATGACTAAAATAAACTTTAATGTAAAAGGTAATACAAAACCCTGCTTTTTTGGTTTATTTCTGAGGATTTACATCTGGTCAGGACTTTAACAGTGATCTGTTCATGTGGTTTTAAAATTATTTACTTGGTCCACATCTAACAAGGTGTTCATTAACCAGAAGAAAACTAGTGTCCTGATTGTTGCCTCAGCCAAGGAATTACTGACTCACCCTCTTATCCTCTTAACAAACCTTAATGGGATTGTGACACCTAATGTCACTGAACATTGGTTCCTAGGCCTTATACTTGACTATTTCCCTTAGCACACTTACAGAGATTGTAATTAATAAAGTCCATGCTCAATTAAAACTATGTTACACCTCATATCACCTACTACTTGCAGGGCCATTGCCAAAAATATTTAAATACCCAAGTTGGAATATGGCCCCTTTTCTTGTTATGCATTCAACCCACAATAATCACAGAATACAGACTGTTGAGAATAAACTCTACAGATTCATACTATTAGCAGACCCCCAGATGTACCATTCCAATTTGGTAAAAAATTCCACATAGGTTCATAGGTAGGTACTAGGCTATCATCCCAAGGGCCTACATAAGCCTAGCCAACAAGGTTCCATGGCTTACGCCACCCAAGAAAGTTATTTTCCTGTGCCACTGTTGAGCAGACACACAGAAGTGAACCCCGGGGTGTATTTCCTATTTCCCATCCACTCATCAAGATTTTTCTTGAAGAGTGCTAATGAAGAACTTTGCTTGACATAGATGGGTAGCTTGTTCCAGAGTATAGGACGTCTCTGGGACAGGAATCTATCCCTCCAGCATGTCCTGTTTATTGTGGTGACAAGGTTTAGGTCCCCAGAGTGTGTAGCTCGGTGGGATTGGGATTTCTTTAGGTGTAGCATGTCCAACAGCTCTGGGTTTGACATAGCTTTATATGTTAGGCAGAGATCACCTTGGAGTAGGCGATATGCTTTGGAGTAAAGCTGGAGTTTTTTGAGGCGATCAGTGTAGGGCATTTGTTTGAGGCCAGTAATCCTCTTTGTGAGGTACTTCTGTGGCCTTTCCAACTGCTGCAGATGTCTTGTGAGGTACATTCCAAAAGGAGCATTGTACTCTATAATGGGTCTAATGAGTGTTGAGTAGAGGGCAACAATGACCTCTTTTTTCCTGGATGAGAACCCTTTTATGATGAGGTGTGCCATGTAGAAGGACGTCCTGACTACTGTGGCGATGTGACTATCAAAGGAGAGACTACTGTCCACCTGGGTCCCAAGGTCTCTTATCACGCATTTGGTGTTAAATAGATTGCTGCCTATGTGGTAGTTTATGGGTACAGAGTTTTTACTAAAGGGGATGACACTTCACTTTTTGGCATTGAGCTTTCGGCCATGGCTCTGACACCAGGTATCTGTCTCAGTGAGGCCCTTCTGTAGGATGTCCACATCATTTGGGGACTTGACTATGGCTCCTAGTTTTCAGTCATCTGTGAACTTCATTAGCCAGAGGGCTTCTGTGTTAGCCTGTACTTCAGAGAAGTAGATACCAAACAGGAGAGGTCCCAGGACAGAACCCTGTGGTACTCCACTTGTCACTGCTTTGAGGTCAGATTTGGAGTCTGCAACTTTTACAGTGTAGGTTCTGTCAGTGAGCCAGTCGGCAACCCATCTTGTGGCGTAGGGATTTATACCTAGTTTAGTGAGTTTAGCTATAATTCCAGAATGGGGGATGATGTCGAAAGCCTTGGTCAGGTCAAGATAGGCTGTGTGAACCACCTTACCCTCATCCACGGCTTTGGTGACTGCCTCAAAGAAGTACATCAGGTTCAGGAGGCATGATCTGCCTTTCATAAACCCAAACTGGCTGGGGTCCAGAGTTTGGAGGTTACCAATGTCTTTGTTTATGAGTTCCATGATGATACGTTCCATGGCCTTGCAGACCAGGCTCGTCAGGCTTTTAGGGCGATAGTTCCTGGGATCAGTGGTTGCTCCCCTTTGTGGAGTGGGATAACTGTTGCTTTGCACCATTCAGTGGGCACAAAGCCTGATGCGAGGCTATTATTCTCAATAAACTTCAAAGAATCAACTTTAGAGTTGATACTATTTGCTGGTTTCAAAACTATCTGAAAGATAGAACCTCCCAGGTCCATAGGAATGTGTTACCTTCTTCTGGTACATTTAGCACAGGTGTACTACAAGATTCTGTAGTACAGCCTCTACTCTTCTCCCTCTATATCAATGGCCTTCCTGTAGAGCTCATAAATCTTAAATTAATAGTGTATGCAGATGATGTGCTACTCCTGCAATCCAGTGTAAACCACTCTGACCTACAAACCAAGTTACAGGACAACTTCACTCAGTTATTTATCTGGAACTCACAACTCAGTTCAATGAATAAAGTAAACTTTAATGTAAAAGGTAATACAAAACCCTGCTTTTTTGGTTTATTTCTGAGGATTTACATCTGGTCAGGACTTTAACAATGATCTGTTCATGTGGTTTTAAAATTATTTACTTGGTCCACATCTAACAAGGTGTTCATTAACCAGAAGAAAACTAGTGTCCTGATTGTTGCCTCAGCCAAGGAATTACTGGCTCTCCCTCTTATCCTCTTAACAAACCTTAATGGGATTGTGACACCTAATGTCACTGAACATTGGTTCCTAGGCCTTATACTTGACTATTTCCCTTAGCACACTTACAGAGATTGTAATTAATAAAGTCCATGCTCAATTAAAACTATGTTGCACCTCATATCACCTACTACTTGCAGGACCATTGCCAAAAATATTTAAATACCCAAGTTGGAATATGGCCCCTTTTCTTGTTATGCATTCAACCCACAATAATCACAGAATACAGACTGTTGAGAATAAACTCTACAGATTCATACTATTAGCAGACCTCCAGATGTACCATTCCAATTTGGTAAAAAATTCCACATAGGTTCATAGGTTCATAGGTATGTACTAGGCTATCGGCCCAAGGGCCTACATAAGCCTAGCCAACAAGGTTCCATGGCTTACGCCACCCAATAAAGTTACTTTCCTGTGCCACTGTCGATCAGACACACAGAAGTGAACCCTGGGGTGTATTTCCTATTTCCCATCCACTCATCAAGATTTTTCTTGAAGAGTGCTAATGAAGAACTTTGCTTGACATAGATGGGTAGCTTGTTCCAGAGTATAGGAAGTCTCTGGGACAGGAATCTATCCCTCCAGCATGTCCTGTTTATTGTGGTAACAAGGTTTAGGTCCCCAGAGCGTGTAGCTTGGTGGGATTGGGATTTCTTTAGGTGTAGCATGTCCAACAGCTCTGGGTTTGACATAGCTTTATATGTTAGGCAGAGATCACCTCGGAGTAGGCGATATGCTACGGAGTAAAGCTGGAGTTTTTTGAGGCGATCAGTGTAGGGCATTTGTTTGAGGCCAGTAATCCTCTTTGTGAGGTACTTCTGTGGCCTTTCCAGCTGCTGCAGATGTCTTGTGAGGTACATTCCAAAAGGGGTGTTGTACTCTATAATGGGTCTAATGAGTGTTGAGTAGAGGGGAACAATGACCTCTTTTTTCATGGATGAGAACCCTTCTATGATGAGGTATGCCATGTAGTAGGACGTCCTGACTACTGTGGCGATGTGACTATCAAAGGAGAGACTACTGTCCACCTGGGTCCCAAGGTCTCTTATCACGCATTTGGTGTTAAATAGATTGCTGCCTATGTGGTAGTTCATGGGTACAGAGTTTTTACCAAAGGGGATGACACTTCACTTTTTGGCATTGAGCTTGAGGCCATGGCTCTGACACCAGGCATCTGTTTCAGTGAGGCCCTTCTGTAGGATGTCCACATCATTTGGGGACTTGACTATGGCTCCTAGTTTTCAGTCATCTGCGAACATCATTAGCCAGAGGGCTTCTGTGTTAGCCTGTACTTCAGAGAAGTAGATACCAAACAGGAGAGGTCCCAGGACAGAACCCTGTGGTATTCCACTTGTCACTGTTTTGAGGTCAGATATGGAGTCTGCAAATTTTACAGTGTAGGTTCTGTCAGTGAGCCAGTTGGTACCCCATCTTGTGACATAGGGATTTATACCTAGTTTAGTGTGTTTAGCTATAATTCCAGAATGGGGGATGGTGTTGAAAGCCTTGGCGAGGTCAAGATAGGCTGTGTGAACCACCTTACCCTCATCCACGGCTTTGGTGACTGCCTCAAAGAAGTACATCAGGTTCAGAAGGCATGATCTGCCTTTCATAAACCTGAACTGGGTGGGATCCAGAGTTTGGAAGTTACCAATGTCTTTGTTTATGAGTTCCATGATGATACGTTCCATGGCCTTGAAGACCAGGCTCATCAGGCTAATAGGTCGATGGTTCCCGGGATCAGTGGTGGCTCCCCCTTTGTGGAGTGGGATAACTGTTGCTGTGTGCTATTCAGTGGGTACAAATTCTGATGCGAGGCTATTATTGAACATGGTGCTTAAGTGGGGAGCCAGTTTGTTCTGAAGTTCGTGTAAAACACAGCCTGGGATGTTGTCCGGTCCCATGGATGCTGTGTTTTTGACTTTAGAGAGTGCAGCTTTTACCTGCGTAGTTGTTATTACAGGGACTCTGCATTCTTCCTGTATAGATATGGGCCCTTTAGGGGGTGAGAGGGGGGTAAAGTTAGCACTGAACCTATCTGCCAGGATGTTGGCAATATCAGTTGGTTCTGTAATTTTTGTGCCTTTGTGCAGTAACTCAGAGCAGATCTGGGTGTTGCCATCTAGATTGCTGACATAGCTATAGAATGCTATTATGTTATTGTGTTATTTTTTGTCTCATAAGACCATTTTTTCTTCCATGTACTCTAATACACAATGTTCTATAGCATGGTCACTAACTCCCCTCTAAGAGTGACGCTACCTTTACAAGAAAACCCTTATGAATTCAGAAGTACACAGGACATTAATATTTCTCTGGTAGGCCCTTCATTTAAAACTTGATGTAATAAGCAAGGTGAGGCCGATGCCAATAAGGAGATGAAAACAGGCTCAAAAGCAAACCTGTAAGGTACCAACCAACTCCAAAAAGCCACGACACGAACTCTGCAACGAACACTACTTTATTGACCTAGGTTTCGTCCTTCCGAACTTCTTCAGAATACATACTATCATTGCAACTCACTCATTTTATACATTGTCAATTATTCAATAATCACTCAATTAATAGCCTAATTTCCCACCATAAATTCTTAAAAAGGAAATGGCATTTTTTAAAAAAATTCATTGTATTTAAATACAAACATTGTTCATTCATTACTAACTCATGTACATGTATTCCAAAGGAATTATACATTTATACACTTAAAAACTGCTGATTAAGTATCCAAATAATCTATTTGTTGATTTTAAAAAATACTTATTTTTGTAAATACATATATAGAACCCTTATTGATAAATAATTTATCTAATATGTATTAATGATGATGTATACCTGTTCAAATGTAAATATACTCGGCTAGAACCTATATATTATTCAATATTCCTTATGAATGTATTATATGTGATTGTATATAAAATGAAGATGTATCCCTGGTATGCATGAATAAATACAACCAATATACCCAACCATGTTACAATGAGATATATGATGTACAATTCTTATCTAAATGCAATTGATATATATACCATGTTGTGTACATATAGTATGCTATCTAATATTTATTAAATCAATTGTTCGAATATGTTATACTATAAATTATTCTAATGTATTGAATTGATCAAAATATACATATATAAACAATATGTTAGCCAAAATAAATAAATATAATATAATATTGTATTTGATATCATGTATCATTTGTTATATATTCTATTCAATTTTAATAATGGCATGATGGTCATGTATTCATTTATACCCGGAGGTATACATGAATTAAGTTGAATTTGCCATTTTAGTTCTTCCATATCTAAATGATACATAGTTATCCTTCCTTGTGGATCCTGTTTAATTTGATTAACAACCATAAATTTAAATTTATGATCATTGTGTTCTATAATATGTCTTGCTAGAGCGTTACTATTTTTGTGATGCTGTATATCTAATAAATGTTCTTTAATTCGTTCTCTGAATTTTCTTTTAGTTTTTCCCACGTAAAAGGCTTTACATTGCTGACACAAAGCTATATATACTACATTTGTTGTAAGACAATTATAATGTCCATGTATCCTAATATTACATTCATTAATCATAATATTAGTACCTGTTTGATAAATATAACTACATGTGCTACATGTCCCACATCTAAAGTTTCCTTCTTTTCCACTTTTATATTTCTCAATATTTCTTTTATTTTCTAATATATTTTTAAATGAAGGACTCTTCTTATATACAAATCTTATTGATCCGTTAAATATTTGTCTCCCAATTTTATCATTGACAAAAAAGTCCCAATTTCTCTTAATGATATGTTCTATGTCTTTAGAACAATCATCAAATTTGATAATATATAATGGGATGTTGTTATAACCATCTTTGTCCAATATGTCTTCATTGTCAAATGGTATTTTGTTTAACGAACCTGTTTTTAAGATTGCCGTATAAGTTCCATTTTTTCTTTTATTTGTTACTTCATTGAATATTTCAACACAAAATTGTTCTGGGTATCCCCTATTCATGAATAATTGCATAATATATTTCATTTCTTCTATAAAATCTACTTCTTCGCTTACCATTCTGGCTGCCCTGACCATCTGCCCTTTAACAATGGCTTTTTTCTGATGGCCAGGGTGCCAGCTATCATAATGCAAGTACGCATTTGAAAAAGTAGGTTTTCTATGTATTTGTGTTTTCAAAATATTTGTTTCTTTGTCATATGTTATATCTACATCCAAATAGTTGATTTTATTTTCTTGGACATTATAAGTGAATTTCAAAAATTTTACTGTAGTGTTAATGTATTCTAAGAATTTTTCCAATGTATTTTTATTTTTATCTTGATCCCATATGATAAATATGTCATCCAAATATCTGGTATACATTATAAGATGGTCACAAAACTCTGTTGTGAATAAATAGTTATGTTCCCAATAACTCATTATTAAATTTGCATACATGGGGGCACCCCATGGCTACCCCATTTATTTGTTGGAAATAACTACCTTCAAAAAATATGTAATTGTTGTTAAGTACTATTTCCATCAGGTTTATTAATATATTAATTTGATCTTGTTCATAAAGATTCGTCTCAAATAGTTGTTCTTCCAGCCATAAAAGGCCTACATCATGAGGAATTGTAGTAAATAAATTGACGACATCTATTGTTATAAAAACATATTCTTTCTTCATAACTGTTTTGTTAAGTCTACTCAAGAAATCCCATGAATCTCTAGTTATGTAACTGAAACATTTCATACTTTCCTTAAAAAAATGATCCAAATACATACTTATATTGCATGTTACACTTCTGTGTCCATCTACTATAGGTCTAAATTCCAGATTATTGAGGCCTTTATGTATTTTTGGTATTCCGAAGATACCACTGATAACTGGATGTTCATTTCATAAAAACTCATGTTCTTTTTCAGTGATACCCCCTTGGTATAACATGTCTTCTAACATTGTTTCTATTCTTTTGAAAGCTATATGCACTTGATTTCTACTTATTTCTGCATATGTATTACTCATTAACATATTGGTCATATATAAACTATAATCATTATAGTCTAATACGACTATACCGTTACCTTTGTCAGGCCTCATAATTCTTAATTTTGGATAATTTTTTATGTCATTAAGTAGTTGTTTTTCAGTTGTTGTAATATTGACATGTTGATTGTACTTGTATTTCTTATAAAATGTTCTCATATCATATTCACTTCTCCTCTCAAAATACATGATTTCATCATTCATGGGTGGATTGAATAGGCTTGGTTTTGTGAACATCCTATCTACCCCATTTTGACATTCAATACTGTTGTTAAAATATACTTTTAGGTTCAATTTCCTTGAAAATAACTTTAAGTCTAATATAGATTCTACCATGTTGCCTTTTATACATGGGACATAACTAAGTCCTTTTGAGAATAAGTCAGCATGTTCTACTGTTATGCTCTTAGAAGAATAATTATATATTTTATAATCTTGCTTTGTATTCATTATAACATGTGGATTACTTAAAAAATGCTCATTATGATCTACTACTAAATCCATATTCGAACATACTTCTGCATTTACATCCTGTGATGGCATACTATTGTCACTCCAATTTATGTAATTATCTGGGTTGTGATCTATATAGAAATTAACTAAATGACTTTGATCACTGAAATGTTCTGATGCATACTCTTCTACATTTTTATCTCTTTCAATATATATACCATTGCTTAACCCATCTTCAATGTACTGATATGTGCTTAATTCCAATAACACTTTATCATGCTCATTGTCATCACTATCTTGAAACAGTTGAATATTTGAATAACAATTGTTGTCATTTTCATGCATACTACTATTGTCATTTATCACATTCATTACGGGTATATAAACATCAGAAGAAGTCGTGGGTGTGATATAATTGTCCTTGTTACAAGGAGGCATAATGTTAAAGTCTATACGGGGCTTACTCACAGTATAGTGGTGATATTCCGGACCTACCGATGAAGAAAGTTCATGAGGTCCAAGGGTGAAAACCAAATCTGTCTGTGCTCCCGCTTTTCCACTAGTTGTGTAAGTTACATTCTCCATTTTTTGCCCGCAGTAAGTCCCAAAAAAGTCTGTTTGGGTCTGGTGCCTGTTTTATGAAATTCTTGCTGGCTATTCACTTCATGTTGGTTCCTCAAACGATCCGAATGCCTAACGCCTTCTTCCGTACTCTCCTCGCCTTCGTTATAGATGTTGTCATCATCACCCTCAAACGGCGGATTGACGTCATCAACTGTGGCCAAATGCTGCTGTGTTTGTACGTTGCTATGGTTTCGACCTTTGGGATTACCCGATTTGGGATATGCTTGTTTTTGTGCATATCTTTGAATATCCCGTTGAATTTTATGACATTTCTTTCGAAAAATGTTATCACAACATGTTGTTACATCTGAAATGATGTGTGTATACTGGTCGTAAACATGCTCGAATAAAAGGTCTTTGGATATATTGCCGTTTAGTTCTTCTAGTTGAGTTAATAATTCTGCAATTTTAATGTCATTATATTTGACTATGATTTCCATCAACCGGATACCACAATTGTCGAAAAATGCATGTAAGTCATTTAACATATTCCCATTATGTTCACAGCCGTTTGGATACCTCTTTGTGAGGTACTTCTGTGGCCTTTCCAGCTGCTGCAGATGTCTTGTGAGGTACATTCCAAAAGGGGTGTTGTACTCTATAATGGGTCTAATGAGTGTTGAGTAGAGGGGAACAATGACCTCTTTTTTCATGGATGAGAACCCTTTTATGATGAGGTATGCCATGTAGTAGGACGTCCTGACTACTGTGGCGATGTGACTATCAAAGGAGAGACTACTGTCCACCTGGGCCCCAAGGTCTCTTATCACGCATTCGGTGTTTATAGATTGCTGCCTATGTGGTAGTTCATGGGTACAGAGTTTTTACCAAAGGGGATGACACTTCACTTTTTGGCATTGAGCTTGAGGCCATGGCTCTGACACCAGGCATCTGTTTCAGTGAGGCCCTTCTGTAGGATGTCCACATCATTTGGGGACTTGACTATGGCTCCTAGTTTTCAGTCATCTGCGAACGTCATTAGCCAGAGGGCTTCTGTGTTAGCCTGTACTTCAGAGAAGTAGATACCAAACAGGAGAGGTCCCAGGACAGAACCCTGTGGTATTCCACTTGTCACTGCTTTGAGGTCAGATATGGAGTCTGCAAATTTTACAGTGTAGGTTCTGTCAGTGAGCCAGTTGGCACCCCATCTTGTGACATAGGGATTTATACCTAGTTTAGTGTGTTTAGCTATAATTCCAGAATGGGGGATGGTGTCGAAAGCCTTGGCGAGGTCAAGATAGGCTGTGTGAACCACCTTACCCTCATCCACGGCTTTGGTGACTGCCTCAAAGAAGTACATCAGGTTCAGGAGGCATGATCTGCCTTTCATAAACCTGAACTGGGTGGGATCCAGAGTTTGGAAGTTACCAATGTCTTTGTTTATGAGTTCCATGATGATACGTTCCATGGCCTTGAAGACCAGGCTCATCAGGCTAATAGGTCGATGGTTCCCGGGATCAGTGGTGGCTCCCCCTTTGTGGAGTGGGATAACTGTTGCTGTGTGCTATTCAGTGGGTACAAATCCTGATGCGAGGCTATTATTGAACATGGTGCTTAAGTGGGGAGCCAGTTTGTTCTGAAGTTCGTGTAAAACACAGCCTGGGATGTTGTCCGGTCCCATGGATGCTGTGTTTTTGGCTTTAGAGAGTGCAGCTTTTACCTGTGTAGTTGTGATTACAGGGACTCTGCATTCTTCCTGTATAGATATGGGCCCTTTAGGGGGTGAGAGGGGGGTAAAGTTAGCACTGAACCTATCTGCCAGGATGTTGGCAATATCAGTTGGTTCTGTAATTTTTGTGCCATTGTGCAGTAACTCAGAGCAGATCTGGGTGTTGCCATCTAAATTGCTGACATAGCTATAGAATGCTATTATGTTATTGTGTTATTTTTTGTCTCATAAGACCATTTTTTCTTCCATGTACTCTAATACACAATGTTCTATAGCATGGTCACTATCTCCCCTCTAAGAGTGACGCTACCTTTACAAGAAAATCCTTATGAATTCAGAAGTACACAGGACATTAATATTTCTCTGGTAGGCCCTTCATTTAAAACTGTTGTAGGTTAGAAAGCCTCCTCTAGATTGGGGCCTAGTACCTGGAACCACCTGTCTACTGACATCAAAAGCCTAGAAATCATTAAAAGTTTCAAACATGCACTTAAAGAGCTTTACAGAATCTACCTGCAACTGTTGCTGAAACAATAGTTAGTTAACTTACCACCACAATCATATCATACATAGTAAAACAAATTTATTCTCAGCCTCATAATGTGTCATTTTATGTGTGTATATTTCATATGTATATATGGGTTATATATTTATGTATTATATGCATGATTGCACTGTAGATTATGCATATCTAGGCTTGTATTTTTTCTCTTCCTCTCTTAATGCATTCTGACCGGATCCTCTTAATTTTACCCTGTCCACATTGAATCTTATCATTATATACCGGATTTCACTACTTACTCATTCTAGTTATGATATTGTTGATTAGTAAGTGTCTAATATATTTTCTGCTCTTTGAGCTTGAGTTGTTGCTAAAAAAGGGCAGAAGACCAGCCCACTTAGCCAGTGACAACAGTGATGCAGCAGATAACATTGTCACCTCACAGCAAGAGGTTCTCCAGTTTGATTCTTGGCTGGAGTTTCTTCTGTGTGCAGTTTGCATGTCCTCCCTGTGTTTTAAGTTGGTTTCCTCCCACATTACAAAGACCTACAGTAGGTGTACTGGACACTCTAAATTAGCCATAGGTGTGAGTGTGCATGTAAGTGAGTGGTATCGAAGAACAGCTGTGGCAGGGCTAGCCACCTGGTGTCGTAAACCTTGGTTCTGTGTGATTGTCAGTTTTAAAGTGACACTCCGCCCCATGTGCACAAAAGGGGAAAAAGGGGTTGTGGATGAATGGATGGAATGGTAATAAATAAATAAACTCAACCATTAGAGAAGAACTGAATGTACCATAGCTCTCAGCCTCTTAATGCAAGAAATCTGGACAAAGCCTAAAATACTGGGAGGACAATGGTCCAAAACTAGGGACAGATTTTAAATATTGCTCTTATATACTTAGAACATTGCTAGAATAACATGATTTCTGTTAGCATACATTTTCTGAAGCAGAAATGTATGACATGATTTAGTGAGTTCAATCCTCAATGATTTGTCAGAAACCCCCAAATGTTATGAGGAAAAGACCAAATATATGAGGCAACAATCTGGGCATTCTGCAAAAATCTGGACAGCCGAGTATAGAATGTACATGTTGAATCTTAAAAGCACAGTCTGCAGTGGTGTAGTCAGAAAGTTATATTTTGTACTCAGACCTAATGTTGTTGCCCATTCCATCTACCTATCGTCTAAAAATGCACTCAACACCCAAAATGTTGCCTCTATATACTTCAGGAAGGAAGAATTTTTTTTCAACTGTTGCCACTTGCAACTATAAAAAGCAAATTTTTAGAAGTACATTTCTGTCAGCTAAGCATGCTTTTTATGACTTTATATAACAGACACTATTTTAGACATTTCCAAACATTGTGTGCTCTTAAAGTTTTTGACAGGTGTTTCAGAAAAAAACAGTTGCATACAGTGTGTATGCCTAGCTACACCCAATGTCTACATTGTTTGAACAACTTTTAAGTCATATTAGCATAATACATAACATTCACATAGTGCAACATTAACTTAACTAAGTTCCTATACTGTTTAGTCCATTTTAGCAGTTGACAAGTAAGAAAGCTGATGTCATCTTAAGGAGATACTCCCAGAGAGAGGCCATCTTCAACAAGCCCAGAATTTGTGAAAAGTATCAACTTCTGATGCCTCACAGTCTCCACATTTTGGTGTACTGGTAGTGGAAGAATCACACAGAAAAACTGATGCGCTCTAACCTAAACAAAATATATTTCTATTTTTTTTTGGATGAAATAATTTTTTTAAACAAGAAACATCTTTATTAAATTATCACTTATCACATAGGCAAGCATACATTTATATAAATGAAAACAAACCATATTGTTTCAATGCTCGTTGCAAGCATTTTACATTACAAACTATATTGAAGTAATCCTAGTTGCAAACATTATACTTTACTTATAATCTATCCAATCATTGTCAGTCAGTCATTACACAACTCATTCACATCCTGCCTTCTTTTAAACCTCAGTCCTCCCCTGTATGTATTGTTCCCACAATTCCCATTTTTCCTATGTAATTTGCTAATGCCTTTTTCTAAAGATCCAAATTCCAGTTCTTTTATCTCTATTACTATCGCCTCCCAGCAAGACGTTGTCCCGTTCGATTCTCAGCTAGAGCATCTTCTGTGGAGACATGCGTGAATGGGTGTACCTTCATTGAAGGTTGTGCGTTAGGGCAGGCAACTCAGCACGTAAAAATCAACTGCCAATCATTAGCAGACCGGAGTTCCGCTGTGGCGACCCCTAACTGGGAAAAGCCGAAAGACACAACAACAACAACAGTTGGTTTAGACTTTCATTTCCATCTTCTAGTAATAGCTTTTTTTGGCAGCCACCATAATTAGACTCAGCAAGGTGTTACTATGTCTAGGCAATTCCAATTCTGTATCATAGCTCTGAAAAATCATTTCCATAGTTAACACCAATTTTCTCACAAAGTA
This sequence comes from Protopterus annectens, assembly GCF_019279795.1. Classification (NCBI taxonomy): domain Eukaryota; kingdom Metazoa; phylum Chordata; order Ceratodontiformes; family Protopteridae; genus Protopterus; species Protopterus annectens. The sequence continues at coordinate 741,690,924 of NC_056745.1, read as the reverse complement.
TCTCTGATAGAGTTGTCTGCAGGAAATCTTTAAAGTCTGCCAACTAATTACACTCCCAGAAAATAAATTCCCAATTACCTCTTTCTCTCCTGTCACACCAACATTTGCTGCCTACCTATGGAAAAATGATTTGGAGTCTACTTGGGTATAAAAATATTTATGTAAACATTTCCAAGGAAAAATCCTAGATCTTCTAGATTTTGTTGTAGATTTGGGAGACAAACATATATCCCCATTGTTTCTTTGTGAAGTGCTTATCCAGTCTTTCTTCCCAATACTTTCTAACCTCCTCTGAGTGATTCTTATAGTTATCATGCAATAGTTTATATACTGGCTGGCCTTTCATTTAGGACCCCCCCCCCATTTCTTTCTCTTTGCCTACACTCTGATATCAGTCCTTGATAGGGAAGGCTATCTCTAACCTGCAGTCCAAATAAATTATTGGCATCTTCCTACTCTATTACCTTTCCCTCTTTAGTTATTTACTCCCAATACCTTGGTTCCATTGCCAGTTTTCTCCAGTAAATTTCAGCTCCCTCTTGCCGGTTGTCTGACTCTCTAATTGCAGTCATTCCTATTGGCAGAATCTCCTTTCTGCATTCCCATGTTGTCTTAGTTCTTTCTTTAGTACTTTCTGCTACTTTGTGAATATAATATTCTATATGATTATTGTTATTCTCCTTAAAGGCCTGCATCCAAAATTCCAGTCTCTCCTTGTTTCTTGAGCTTCCCCCGTTTCAACATCATCCCTTTTCACTTTGAATCACAGATTTCTGCTTCTGCTAGGTATAGGAGCCTTAACTGTGTAGCTCTGAAATACCCCTTCAAATTGGATAATCCCAATCCACCTTGTTCTGTTGGAAGAATCAGCTTATCCTGCTTGACTCTTGCTGTCTCCTCCCTCCCCCCAGATAAAATCCTTTAGCTCTTTATTAATTGCTATCCACAACTTCTCCTCTGGTTGATAAAAATATGTCTGTCCTGTGTATAAGATTAAAGGGACTAAAAACATTTTAACTGCTTGTATCTTACTATCCTTAGCCATTAAACAGAGCTTCCAATTTCTCAGTTTTTGTACTGTTGTTTAGTCTCTTCCTACATATCCTTAGGAGCCACACAAAAATAATTTTTAATCCATACTCCTAAATACTTCATTTTAATTACCAAGAAAAAATAGCAAAATTGCAAGTGATGTGGCATTTATTGTTATTTTTAAAAACCTTATAGTCGAAATTACAAAACATCAACCTTGTCTTTTTATGAGTCCTTTATTGATAAAATGTTCAAAGGCAGATGAGCGCTGTATTTGTTATGATACCATGCTCTATGTTTATTATACTAGCTTTTATTCAAACTGAGTAACATTAAGAAACCATTAGAAACATTAGAACAAAACCTTTAATTGAGATGATAAAATAAGGGTAATAAATTCTGGTTCATTGAGAATACGAATCCGTTTTTGTGATATGTGGGAATGGTCTGCCCACAAAGTATGTGTCCACCTAACTTTTGAACCTACACAATGGAAAAGGCAAGACCTGCTATGGGAGAGCATCTGGTTGGTTTAAATTCCAATTATATTGTTGTGATAGGTGTGGTGGACTGTCTATGGCAATTGTTCTGTGAATTTTTTTGAAAAATAGGGGGTGAAAATAACTAGAACTGTTGTATTAGGGTGACAAATGGTTTGTGGGAATAGATCCTTTTAAATATTACATGCAGCCAATGGGGTCATTGAGGTGGATATTTGAGAAGCTACAATCTGACATGGTGTTCATAAGGCCATACAAATTCTAATAGAAGGTCTAGCCTGTAACACTGATTGGAGGTTAACCTTTAGGCCAGTGGGGTCTTTGGGGTGGATGTTAGAATGGCTGTGGCCTGATAGGGTGTTTGTTTTTTAGGCCTTCTAAATTCTAATAGATGGTTAAGGCTGGTGGTTAAGACTGTACTCCTGATTGGTTTTAAACCAAAAAACATTTTGTGGTGATTGGTGGGCACCTTCACTCAGCAAGTTTAAGTGTAAAGTTCATTTTCATACGAGGCTTAAAGAACTTAGAATAGTAGATCAGTAAAAAGTAAATAGAAAAAAAAACTTTTAATACCATATAGATGAAAGTTTTTTTGAAGCTGGGACTCGGTGTGCAATTTTCTGTCTTAGGGAAGCTGAAATCCATTTCAGGGCAGTTTCAAAACTAGCATTAAACTATTTGATGCACAATTATCCATAAATTGGTTTCCAGTGAACGAACTTAATCTTATTACAGTTTCTTTTAGCCTTTGGAATTACGGGAGACATTATCAGTGCTTTTGCTTCTTCAGATTTGCCTTTTTTCATACTCCCTTTCTCTCTCACTTTACCTCACATGTCCCCATAAATATGGCTATTGCTGAACTAATGTGTGTGTGGGTACATTTGTTTTAGCTTCGTTAATTTTTTTATCCCAAAAAGATTTGAAACTATCTGAAAATGTTCCACAACACCGTAATGTCCTTCTCTGGTTTTATTAGGTATAAAATAATATTGCCTACAAATAGACAGCTTTTTTTGACTACCATACCAATTATATCCTTGAATTTCTGAGTCCCTTATTTTCTTTGCCAGTGGTTGTAAATATAATGCAAAAAAACAAATGGGAAAGAGGACATCCCTGCCTGGTTCCTATGCTCAAGCAGAAATGATCAGAGAGGAACCAAACCACATTAATTTTCACCTCCGATCCCTCCTATATTCTCCTAATTAACCTTATAATTTTATCAGGGAATGCAAATGCTTCCATTACCCTGCTGATAAAGTCACAGCTTACTCTGTCAAATGCTTTCTCTGCATAAAGAACCACCAACAAGAGTGGTATTTTCTTATATTCTGCTTCCCTGTGGATCATCAATGTTCTGTTAATGTTTTCGAATGTTTGCCTCCCATCCACAAAACCACATTGTTCCATATCTCTCAATTTTGTCATCACTTTTGCCATTCTTTTAGCCATTACATACATAAACACTTTATAATCGTGGTTTAGTATTGAAATAGGCCTGTATGAGCCTTCCAGATCTCTATCAGTTGTTTCCCTCCTAGCTACCAAACTTCTACAGGAATACCATCTATTACTGGGGACTTTTCTGTAGATTGGTTATACATCACCATTTTTATCTCATCTCCTCCTATCCTGTCAGTAATTAAGCTTCATATAACTCTAACCTTGGCATTTTTAACTCTTGCCTTAGGTGAGTCCACTCCCCTCCCAAATAGATCCTATGGCTGGGTTGCTCATCTCACTCCAAGCCTGCGTCCTCGGGTGCGCCCTTCCTGCTCTAAGAACATCCTATATAACCTAAATACTTACAAGGAACGCTCCCTCCCATCTGACAATGTGAAGACTCCAAGTGTACTGCTTGTGTGCAGCAGTGTGAATTTTCCTATCGTTGAAGGTTGTGCGTCAGGGCTGGCAACTCGGCACGTAAAAATCCACTGCCAATCATTAGCAGACCGGAGTTTTGCTGTGGCGACCCCTAACTGGGAAAAGCCAAAAGACACAACAACAACAACAACCAAAGAACCCACAGTCCTGTGTCCCCGGGTGTGCCCTTCCTGCTCTAAGAACACCCTATATAACCTAAATACTTACAAGGAACGCTCCCTCCCATCTGACACCGTGAAGACTCCAGGTGTACTGCTTGTGTGCAGCAGTGTGAATTTTCCTATATTACCAAGGAACCCACAGTCCTGCGTCCTCGGGTGCACCCTTCCTGCTCTACGAACACCCTATATAACCTAAATACTTACAAGGAACACTCTCTCCCATCTGACACCGTGAAGACTCCAAGTGTACTGCTTGTGTGCAGCAATGTGAATTTTCCTATATTACCAAGGAACCCACAGTGTATGTAGCCTGTACAATTAGTTGTGTGCTTGTTAACTTTGCATACTGTAACCTACCTCCCGAGTGAGATAGTGGCCTGCCACAGCCTTAGTCCTCCTCCTCCCGCCTCTCTCACCTCCCAGTGTATGTATCTGTTCTACCATTAAGCTCCCTTTAGATTTTAACTTTAAAGGGGTTATAGCCTTCCTTAACTAAACGCAGTACCTCCATATCTGTAAGTCTAACCATTGAGCCCTAAACTCTCTATTAATTGCCATTCCTCCAAATAGCCACTAGGTGGCAGCAAATAGCAGAGCAGAAGATCACTCCAGATTTTTGCTTTTCTTATTCTCCTTAGGTGTACCACCCGCGGTGGTGGTGCTATGGTAGCATTGTCACCTCACAGTAAGACGCTGGCCGGTTCAATTCTTAGTTAGATCGTCTTTTGCGTTGAGACATGTATGAATGGGCGTACCTTCATTGAAGGTTGTGCATCAGGGCTGGTAACTCGGCACGTAAAAATCAACTACCAATCATTAGCGGACCGGAGTTCCGCTGTGGCGACCCCTAACCGGGAAAAGCTGAAAGACACAAACAAAAATTCTCCTTAGGTGTATCATTACCAGTAGACTTGTTTCCCCTTCCCTTTCTAACCTACATTATTTCCCACTACTTACCTACTCTTTCACACATAGCAATACTGCCTTATAGAATACTAAGACACTTACCCTGTGTCTCAGAGACTGATTGTTTTTCTAGTCTAGCATTTCCCTCTTGGTGTATTTACCTTATATCCCTGTTCCCATCTCTTGTCCTTTTCCTCTCCCCCAACCCCCATGTCCCCACCCACTTGGACAACTTCCTCCCAGTAGTTTATTTCTAGGAGGTGCTCTCCACGGCGCCATTTTTAACTCCTGCCTTAGGTGAGTCCACTCCCCTCCCAAATAGATCCTACAGCTGGGCTGCTCATCTCACTCCAAAGTAAGTGCTGTCCCTGTAAATCACAAAATGAAAGATAACACTTGCTTAATGTGACGATGTGTAAACAGTATATTTTCTTTTTTCTCAGAATTGTACTCTGTTTTCTGTTGGGATATGCATGTATAGCATTGTAGTCTCCCCAGTAGCTCTGGTGTTTGTTAGCGTGGTTTATTTACTCTTTGCTGGGTTATTGTTTTGTGCTGTTTACCCACACAACCTAGTGATTGCTGCATTATTAAACATATGTAGCATATTTTTGTCAGCATTTTAGTTTAAATCACAGCTCTTAACATATCTGCTTAGTCTTTTGTATCACGCTTTCACCCCCACGACGTGGGGATGTTATCTTAACTAGGAAGCATTTAGTCTAGTTAAAGAGTTACTTTGTTCTATTGCCTACAATGCTGTTTTACTTTATGGTACACTTTAAAATTTAATAGCTAAGTGTGTGCTATATAAGCTCTGCCTTTGTATTGCCTACAGTGCTGTTTTACTTAATGTACACTATAAAACTTAATAGCTAAGCGTGCACTATATAAGCTTTGCCTTTGTATTGCGCCTTTACTCCCTTGATTTGGGAATGTTATCTTAACTATTAAATATTTAGTTTAAGCTAAAGCATTGCATAGTTCTACTGCCCTCTGTGCTGTTTTACTTTATGGTACACTATAAAACTTCATAGTGCAGCGAGCGCTATATAAGCCTATATTCTACCAAACCGCTTAGCATACTTTATTAGTTATAGTGTTCAGCATTTTTATCCCTTTTGTTATTTCCAACAATGCTGTATTTCGCATTTGTTTTTCATTCAATATATTAATAGCTTAGCGAGCGTTATTCTTAGGGTTTCCCGCCATTACACTTAGCATATTCTACTAGTTAAAATGTTATTTAATGTTCTGCCTATAATGTTGTATAGCATTATTCTCATGCTGTAATTTATATAGCTTGATGAGCTTTGTTATTTTATCATATATACTACCATACTAGGTTGGCTCCGTGCTTTATGGTACTTTTATATTTAACAGCATTTTCTAGTACTTTTTATGACTTTAGTTCTGCATAACACAGTCTAACTGCTGTGTAGAGTGAATTGTCTGCTACTGTAGCTAAATCTAGGACAGTATAATGTATGCTTCTATTTGGTGACTTTGTTACTGATGAACTGCTCTCTCCTGTGTTGTGCTAACAATTGTTAGCTATTATTGCATACTCCATACCAACTAGCACATTTATCTTTCTCTTTATATGCTACTATATTTTTCCTATCTCTCTGCTTCATTCTTACCTCCTCCCTCCTCCTCTCATTTCACTACTTTACTCTCCTATTTGCCCTAGCCTTCCTTTACCTACTGCTCACCCTAGAGCAACAGCCTCCTTAACCTCTATCCCTTTACTCTCAACCCTACTCTTCCTCTGTGCTATTTTCTCCCTCATTCAGTCCTGCAATAACTGATTTTTGTATTTCTCTACTTTTGTTACAGCCTGCGTCCTCGGTGCACCCTTCCTGCTCTAAGAACACCCTATATAACCTAAATACTTACAAGGAACGCTCCCTCCCATCTGACCCCATGAAGACTCCAAGTGTACTGCTTGTGTGCAGCAGTGTGAATTTTCCTATATTACCAAGGAACCCACAGTGTATGTAGCCTATAAAATTAGTTGTGTGCTTGTTAACTTTGCATACTGTAACCTACCTACCGAGTGAGATAGTAGCCTGCCGCAGCCTTAGTCCTCCTCCTCCCGTCTCTCTCACCTCCCAATGTATGTATCTGTTCTACCATTAAGCTCCCTTTTGATTTTAACTTTAAAGGGGTTATAGCTTTCCTTAACTAAACGCAATACCTCCCTATCTGTAAATCTAACCATTGAGCCCTACACTCTCTATTAATTGCCATTCCTCCACATAGCCACTAGGTGGCAGCAAATAGCAGAGCAGAAGATCGCTCCAGATTTTTGCTTTCCTTATTCCCCTTAGGTGTACCATTGCCAGTAGACTTGTTTCCCCTTCCCTTTCCAACCTACATTATTTCCCACTACTTACCTACTCTTTCACACATAGCAATACTGCCTTATAGAATACTAAGACACTTACCCTGTGTCTCAGAGACTGATTGTTTTTCTAGTCTAGCATTTCCCTCTTGGTGTTTCCCCACTCCGTTCGCCCTGCGGGCTCACTCCGCTCCCCTACCCTACCCCCAATTCCCACACACCCCCAGTGGTCCTAACCTTATACTTCCTAAACCACACCTTCCCCACAACCCAACCTATCCACTACTCCAACCAATCAGGTGAACCTAGCCACACCCCTCTTCAATTACCTATCTCCTTAGCCCATCTTGATCTAGAACCTTCCCCCTAAGTATCTTTCCCTCTCTTTTTCCCTTTTAACTCTTTCTTCTAGATTCTACCCACTATCACTTCTACTGTCTCTTATCCCTGCCCAGTCTTTTTAAAGTGTACCAGCAAACGTATTGCATCTGTACAAGTAATCCTAGCAATATGCTTACAACAAATACAACTATCCAAGCTAAGTTAGTACTCATAGTCACACTTTTACCAGTCCTCACTTCCACCTATCTACTCACCTCCTTTGAAAAGGTGAAATACTTCCATTTCAACTTCTCTCCAAAACAAATAGCTATTCATATTTCTACCTCTTCACACTTTCAATTATATATAACATCTACTCCCTGCTACCTACTATCCAAATACCATCGCCTCACGCATATCAAATTCGATAACTCCATTGAAAGGAAATTAAAGTATCCAACTAGCTACATTTATAACCCAGTTTATAAACTAAAAGCTCCAACCTTAAAAAATGGTGGCATCCACCCCAACCCAGGCCCAACCAATGTTTCCACACTAACATCTCACAGCAACACTCTCTCCACCCTACCTACATTGACCTATCTCTCCAACTCCTTAGTAATAGGACATCTCAATATCCGCAGTATCAACAACAAAGTTGCCCATCTCCATGCCCTTCTTGATATTCATTCCTTTGATATCTTCTGTCTTACGGAAACTTGGTTAAAACTGGGAACTAAGGACATTGAAATAACTCCCCCAGGTTATAATATATTGAGACTTGACCAGACAAAATGTAAGGATGGAGGTGTAGCCCTCCTATTTAAAACTGGATTACAGATTTCCTCATTATCCTTTGTCCCCCCCAAGATAGTGAAGCAGAAGTCCTTATCTCTAGGCTTCAACTCAATACTAGTAAATCTCTAAACATCATCTGTATCTACCTACCTCCTGGTAATAACACAACCACAACAGAGGATATTCTTAGCTGGGTATTTACTAATCTCCCACAAAAAACAATTATACTAGGTGACTTCAATACAGACTGGAAGTGTGGCAATACTGACAACCCTTCCTCACATATTAATCTTCATGGATTCAGTCAAACTATTACCACCACTACAAGAATTAACAAACCAAACAAAAAAGAGAGTATCTTAGATTGGATACTTATTAACAGACAACGTCTTCTTCTTCTTTCGGCTTTTTCCCAGTTAGGGGTCACCACAGCGGATCACCTGTCTGCTCATGATTGGCAGTAGAGTTTTATGGTGTTGAGTTGCCAGCCCAGCGCCCAACCTTCCACAGAAGGCACACACATGCATGCACTCACACCTAGGGCCAATTTAGAATGTCCAATCCACCTACAGCATGTCTTTGGGATGTGGGAGGAAACCGGAGCACCTGGAGGAAACCCACGTGACCACAGGGAGGACATGCAGACTCCACACAGAAGGCACCCCAGCTGAGGATCAAATCGGAGAACCTCTTGCTGTGAGGTGGCAATGCTAACCGCTGCACCACCGTGGCCACCCACTTAACAGACAACAACAAACTTATAAAGTAGGAACTTTGCCTGATGATGTAAGTGACCATACTTTAACTTACATTATAAGACAAAAGAAAGACATTCCCAACTCACCCAGGTACAGGATCTCACGGTCCAATAAACACTTTAACTCTGAATGCTTCCAAATGGAACTTAATGCCTGTAACTGGAACCCTCTAAATCCTCTCCCACTTGAAGAGGCTGTTAAATATTTTAACTCAAAATTCTTAACAATCCTAGATGAACATGCACCCAAACGGTCTATTAGAATGAAGTCTAAAACAGCCTCTGGCTGTCAAAAGACACTGGGCAAAAGATATTGCTTAGGAATAAATCTTGGGCTAAATAGAGAGCTACCAGATCTATCCCTGAGCAAGAAAACTTTAGAAAGCTGAGAAATATCACAAAAAAACATACTCACAGATAAAAAGAACTACTATTGTAAACTCCAGCAAACTCACCATAACAATCCTCAAAAGTTTTGGTCAGGGATTAATACACTCCTTCACCCTGGCCACTCTAGCACACCAACTCCACAAAGAGCTGATAATAATATTCCCAGGAAACTGCCAATGGCCTCAATTCCTTCTTTACTGACACCATACAATCCCTAGCCCGTCAACTATCCACAGACAATTCTAGTCTCCCTATCTCCTTACCTGGTACTCTTCCAACCTTCCAACTACAACCCATCCCTACTTCTTACATCCAAAAAATCATCCAAAAGCTTAAGCCATGTACTCCCTCTGCAGACCAATTACCCTCAGAATACCTGCAAAAAGCAACTAAATCAGTTGCCTACCCATACTTCCATCTTTATCAATAGAATCCTAACCGAAGGAATCATCCCAGACATCTGGAAAATCTCCCACACAATCCCTTTACATACAGGTGGTAATTCCAATGATTTTTCCAATTACAGGCCCATAGCTCTCTTATCTCCCTTAGCAAAGGTTATGGAAAAATGTATTCACCATCAGCTAATAAACTACTTAACCAAACACAACATTTTAGCTAACTGCCAACATGGTTTTAGACCATTTCATAGTACCACCACAGCTCTCCTTTCGTTCACCAACTCTATCAGCTGCAACCGTAATAACAATTGCTTCACTTCAGCACTCTTTATTGACCTATCAAAAGCTTTTGACATGTTAAACCACCCCTTACTCATAAAGACCCTTGAATCCCTCTCTATAGACACCAAGGCTATCTGCTTGTTTAAGTCCTATCTTAACAACAGGCAACAAGCAGTTCTCTGGGAAAATAAGCTATCTTTCCACCTGCCCGTCTCCCTTGGGGTCCCTCAGGGCTCTATTCTAGGACCTCTTATTTTCTCTTTGTTCATCAATGACCCCCACTCAGCAATCCCTCAAGCCACCTGCATACAATATGCAGACAATTCTACACTCATCTGCTCTGCCAACTCTACATCTGAACTACATTCCCTAACCCAAAAAGTATTCAGCACAGTAGAGACTTGGTTCTTGAAACATTGTCTCATTTTGAATGCTAAAAAGATCAAACTCTTACTCTTCACACCTTCCAGTAAGTCCTCCCCCATAAACTTCACAATTAAATCCAACAATGACACCATTATAGCCCCAGACTCTACCACCAAACTGCTAGGTATCACAATTGATAACAACCTCACCTTCGATAACCATATTAACAACACCATTAAAACAGTAAAATAGAAAGATGGGCTCCTTATATAGAATAAAACCCTTCTTAACTCCAGCATCCCGCACTACAATTGCCCACACCCATTTAATCTCAACTCTTCTGTATGCTTCACCCATATATACTAACCTAAAAAAAGTAATCTGATCAAACTAGCTAACTCCTATAATAATATAGCCAGATTTGCCACTGGAAACCCTTTTAGAACACACCATTGTCAGAACCTACAGCAACTAGACTGGTTAGAATTAAACAATATTTTGATACTATCCCAACTTACCAATATTCATAAGATATTTTACCAACCTAACTACACCCCTATACTTTCCGACCTTATTACTCCCTATAGGAATCTCAACTCCTTACGATCCTCTAGTAAACTTCTTGCTAGCACAAGCAAGTCAAACAACTTGGCAGGGGACTCCTTGTTCTCCAATACTGCAGGAAAAAATTGGAATCTTCTGCCACCAGATCTAACTTTACAACCCCCCTGCAACTCTTTAAACAAAGGCTCAGAAAACATCTTAAAACTCACTGGGTATGTCCCTGTAGCAACCCTGACTAATTCCTCTGCTCTCTCTACTGCTATCTCTGTACTGCCTCCTCATACCAATCTTTACTACTTCACCACTGCAGAAGTAGTATTTATCTCTAGTAAATTAAACTACCTATGTTAGCAATGTAATTCCTCTGAATGTACTGTATCTTATCTCAGATATCCTTTCTGCACAGTGACTAGCTTATTCTGTATGTCTATAGGACATTAATGTCAGTTTTTCCTCTCATTAATACTCATGACTAAGTATTCTTAACATCCTTTCCTTGTATAATTTGTGCTTGTTTTATTTAAGTGTTATATTATCTCTGTGTTACTACTGGAGCTTTTCTCCCTGGGCCTCCACTGAAAATGGAAATATATCCAGCTGGACTAGCACGGTTAACAAATGTAAAATAAATAAAATAAAAAAATAAATAAATAAATTTATCCATAAACATTTCCATTTGTACCTTTTTTGATTCTATATTTCTCTGCTTTATACAGACTTTCATAGAATTTCTGAGATATTTCTAATACTTCTACAGGATCTTTTATTATCTTCCTTGTTATAGGCTCACTAAACTTGGTGACAGCCCTTTCTACTTTCTATTGCCTGAGTCATTATACTAAAAGTTTTTGCGCTCTAGGGTTATTATCAAAAACAGTTGCTTAACAGCAATCTTTCTAAACTCATGCATATTATCGAGGTAATCCTTATTTTCTGTTTATCACTCTGCAGTTGCTCCTTTTCTTGTTCTGTAAGATTATTCTTATTTTGCAATACTTTAACATTTATCAGTTCTTCTAAATAATTCTTGTTACTTCTTAACCATATCTCCCTTTCATTTATTTCTACCCTATTTTTAAACTCCACTTTAATTTTATCACACACCCTAGATATATTTTCAGAATACATTTCTATATTCTCTAATAGGACATGAATAATTTTCAATACCCATTCCTTAAATTCTTCTCTTTTCAACAGATAGGTGGGAAAGCACCAGTGTCTCATTTTTATTTCACTACTTTTGTTTTTATTTTAGTTATTATCAGCACATGATCTGAAATAGTTATAGGATGTGTATCAAGACCTTCAATTAAATTAAATTATATTCCTTTGAAATTTAAACTCTGTCTAGCCTAGCCCAGTTTTTGTATCTTGGGGAATAATATGTAAATTGACTCCAATGCTCCTAGTACTGAATTCACATATTCCATGCCAAATATTTTCTTAAATTCCTTTAGAAATCTACCCTCCTTTGTTAGATTTTCCCTTCTGCCCCCCAGCCACATCTTCAGTGTTGCATCTTCAATGTTGAAAATCAAATTCCAGCCGCCACCTATAAGTAATATTCCTTGCTGAAAGCTGATTATTTCTCCCAGAAATGTCTTAATATTCTTGTAGCAGTTCTAGGTGGAATATAAATACATGCCAGTGTAATCCTCCTCCCTTGTCAGTAGACCCTTAGTACTGCAAATCTACCATTATTGTCTTTTTTTAACTTCTTCTATCAGAGCTATAATCTATAAGAGTTATATTCTATAAGAGATACTCTTGAATCAGTATAAGTACTCCTCTTTTCCTGGTTCCAGGTACTCTGCTGAATAACCATCCTGAAAACCTTTCTTTATCAAATTCACATGTTCAGTTCTTTCCAAGTGTGTCTCCTGTGCCATAGGTATTTTGCACTCTACATTTTTAATATAGTTCACTACTCCTTTTTTTGTATTTATCTGAGAAACCACTGGGAAACCACTGACATTTAGAGACATTACAGAAAGCATCATTGTATTGAAAAGTTATTATTACCACCTTTTATGTATAACAGCTTTTTTATTAAATGTCTAGTTCCAACTTTTGTGTTACATGTATTACACTGTTTGGCAGATTGATCTTTTACACAGTTGTTTCTTGTCATATTCATTTGACCCTATGTCACATCTTAAAAAAGCTTTTGCTTTATTGAAAGTCCTCAAACAAAATAACAAGCACAATACCAATAGCCCCTAAAATGTATTAACTGAATAATAACAAACAAAACCATGCACATCTTCAAATATTGAAGTTTTACCCTCCTAATAGGAACCAATATTCCAAGCTGACAGCCACACCAACAGACGAGTTAAACTAAAATAAAGGTTATCCATGTTAAGACGGATGGTGCAGCCTGTGTTTCAACTAGTGCTGACTGTTTTTGTCTTATCTTTACAGCTCTCCCAGCAGAGTAAACACCCGAATACCATCTTCTAGCCATTTCTCTTTATCAGATTGTGTCCTGGAGACATGAGGATGAAATACATAATTGCTAAGCATACATTTACCTGCTAGGAAAAAAACGTTATAATATTCAATATTCTTTTTCATTTACTTGCTTTCTCTTAAAATGTGTTACTAGATCAAGCTAAGGGCCTTAACCCAGTCACTCCCATATGGAAGAATGAGGAAAAAGCACACTAAATTTACATTTGACATGGACTTTTAACTAGTCTTTACCAGACTTTTGCTCTTTTTGCAGTGCCTACATTTCTTAAAACTGAACAAGGAGAAAGAGAGAAGAAGGGAGAAAGAAAAAAGAGAAAAAAAGAAAAACAGATGCACCTGTTTAAATTAGTATCCCCATTACACCTAAAAATAATTGAGAACATTTTACTTTATAGCATGCAAAGAAAATCATGCACCATAAATATAGTACCATTAAGAAAATAACTTATTTTACTTACACTTTACTTTCTCCCTCCTCTCTCCCTCTTCTAAGTATTTTTCTGAACATTAATGACATGAAGTAGGGCATATGCTTTACAGTCTTCTACAAGTTTACCAATGTCCAAAAGAGTCCAATATTTCCAGATTTTCTTGTTCTGTCATGTTTTGTAAATATAATTATTGCTTTCTAATATCACATTTGTCATTTCCAAGTTACTGGTTTTATTCCTGTTCCTCTCCATTTCCCAAATCCTGTCTCTGCTTCATTTCCAATGTACTCTTGATTCTTATTTTTAACTATTGTGCTTTTTTACTTCTCTCAAGCATTTTCCATTGAAACACTGGAAAACGTTTCACTGGCAAATGCTCTCTTTGGTCTTTATTACCAGAAGAAAAAGAAGCAGAATCAACTTCTGTTTCACAGCTCACCTTTTGTTGGACACACATTTGTATTTCCTCTTTAGCATGTACTTAATCAAGAAAAATAATTTTATCCCTCCAGGGAAGAATATTTCAAAGTTAGCTGGGTACAGCTATTTAACTTTCCTGCCTGCTTCCTGACATTCCCTGAATAGTGTGATAAATTTACTCTTCTTCTGCCTGTTATAAAATGAGTAATCATTCTCCACAAAACCTCTGCGGTCTCCCACTTTTCGTACTTTGTCTTTCTGCCACAGTGTTGTCAGAATCAACTCCTTCTGCTGGTAGGATTGCATCTTTACTATTAAAAGGGTAGGTTTATTTCTCATAACCAGGTTTGGAGCATACACACGATGTGCCCTTTCAATTAACAACTCCTTTTGTTGTATATCAGTACAGTCGCTTATCTGTGCTTTCATAAAATTAATACAGTCTGTTCCTTCTAGCTTCTCTAGTACAGAAGAAAATCTCAGGTTTTCCCTACGAGCTCTGTCCTCTAGTTCTATTATTTTTTTAAATATCTCTTCTTGAGCAGTCTTGGATTCAGCCAGTCTTTTCTTCACTTTGACCTCTGATTTTTGCAGTTTTGTCACCTCATCTGAATATCTGTTTTAAGCTTCTTCCACTTTTTCCAGCCTTTTGCTGTTTGTGTTGATATGCTCCATCAGTGTTTCTATTTATTTTTATCAAGTCTGTGTGCAGTTGTCTTATACTTTCTTTTGGGTTATAGGAAGTCATATCTGGAGCTTGCACTGCTTTTGCTGAACAGTTGCAGTACTTTTCCCAGTCAGTGTTTTCCTTCCCTTTTGTAGCTGATTTCTTTCAGGTTCTCTATATTTCTTTTTTGCTGACATCCAGGCAGTGAACTTACTTGCCAGTTACTGAAATTCACCCACAAAAAATAAATTGTCTGGCTTTCTCTGCTTAGTTTCTGTTTTCACACTGGGAGATTTAGAATTAAACTGTTATTCAATGTGCAACCATCTTGGAAGTCCTCTTTTGGGGGTGGAATCTTGTCTAATAATCACTTCATTTGGATCTTTGTGCTTAAGCTATTAGGTGTAATTCTGCTGCAGATAAGGACTATAAGGAGCATTTTTGATGTTGCAATGCAACATAAAGCTGCTCTTTAAGTAAAATGTTTGATGAACTTGCAGATAAGGTTACATGGAAAGACTATAGACTACAAATGTTTAGAGTTAATAGAAGAAGAAAGATATCTAAGGATGTTCTCTTTGGAGTTATCAAAATGCTGATGTATAATGCATGTTTAACTGTAATTCAGAGCATGAAGGGAACTGTGTTTTATAGCGATCAGCTGAAAGTTTCTATTTTTTGCAAGGTGGGCTGTTTAGTTACCTACTACAGAAGAAGATGTGAACCCTGGCCCCATGGCATAAAGGCATGTTGCCCAGACTAAAGCTCAGATAATACACACCCACTCACCTACAATTGTTTGAGTAGTTGCATCTGAGGGACTGGGCCGGGGAAGATGACCTTGATCATCTGACTCCAACTTACTCCTCCTTGGGTGGAGAAGGAGGCTCCTAGGCCCACCACAATGGTGAGAACTGGTAGTGGCTGAGTATACTGTCCACTTGTAATCTTGTAATGTCTGTATTGTGTGTGTGTGTGTGTGTGTGTGTGTGTGTGTGTGTGTGTGTGTGTGTGTGTGTGTGTGTGTGTGTGTGTGTAAGAACATATGCATCTCCTTCCTGATCAAGTAGCTTTGGCAAGTCTGCCAGCAACCTAGGGGTAGGGTACTTTGATGAAATAGAAAGCTGACTTGTTCCCTACCACCCAACCCTCATCTATGTGGGGAATGGATGGGCTGATGGTGCTTCCTGTTTTACAGCAAATGGGCAGTAGGGCTCTTGCCTAGCCCAGAAATGCCCATTTCTCTACCCTGTGGAATAAATGGGACACTTGGGTGTAGGAAGTGACACTATCAGACAGCTGGGTGTCTCAGGTGGGGAGGAATTTGAAAAAAGAATGAAAATGAACCATTGGAAAAAACAGTGAAGTTAAATACATTATGGGTAGAAATACTGGACATTTCTGGGTCATTTGCTAAGAATCGTTTGAAGCTGTGCCTAAAAAGGACTTGATTCAAATTTGAATAGAAAATGATTAGATTTTGTGAATACTCTGAAAAATCTGAATACTACTGGAAAAAGAAATAATGTGCACATTAACTATGATACTGCTGAATTAAGTAATGGAAATGTTGCTATGGATGATATGTGGAAAGAAGTTCTACTACTTTCCTGTTACTCTACCTACAGCCTGCATCTTTCTAATAGGTGATACTCTGATTTTTTGTCCAACTCTACCTTTTTCCATATTAATAATGTCACTCTTATGCAATCATTGCAAATATATGTATATGATAGTATATACTTTCCTCTTTTGTTGAAATGTTTACCCCTGTGTTTGTACGTATGTGGTTCAGTAAAAGGCTTATTAGAATGTTTTAATGTAGATAAAATTATTAAATGAAATAATAAAAATCTTCTTGGTGGGTATATTTTTACACTGTTTCATAGTTTAAGTCTATTGAGTCCATTTTAGAAGAATTAAAGTTAAATAGAAATGAAGATTGGTTAGACATTCAGGGGGTTATAATACCTATACATAAGGATATGTAACAAGTGAACAGAAGTTAACTATCCCACCTAAATTAATAGAATATTTATATAGAATCTTATATAAAAATAAAACCAGTAGTCAAATGCTATCAGGCATGTATATAATAGAATTAGAATGGTGTCATGCAATAATACTATACCTACATGAAGTAAAAAAAAAAAACAATACTCGTTATTTTGTCTATTTTTCCCAGTATTTGGACAACAATAACAAGAAAATCATTGCAGAGAACAATTCCCTCTTTCTCACAATTGTTAATATTTATTGAAATCAGCACAAGATATAGATGATTATGAGCAATTTGCCAATGCTAACCGTGTAACTATGTGCTTGAGACATGGATGTCAAGGAATTCACCTCGAGAGTGAAGAGGTGAATCTTGGCATTTATGTTGAGAGCATATAATGTTAGGTTAGGATCAGCTAACTGCTCATAATTCATTGTAGTGCATGGAGCTTTACCTGTTCCATGCCCTACAAGTTACAGTTAAAAAAAATGCTAAGTGTTTTACCAGCTTTCAAAGCCATAAAACACTTAAGAGCACATTCAAGAAGGTAGTGTAAACCAGTCTCTTATATATACACTCACTTTCGATGCCTCTCAACTGTCCAGATTTTCACAGAATATCCAGATTTTTGCCTCATATGTTGAGGGTGTCTCTCAAGAAGTCCATGGTTTTCAGGCAAATTAATGAGGACTGAAGACACTAAATAATGGCATACACTTAGTTTCAGATTTCTTATCCTTGAGTAAATCAGGCAAACACACATTCAGTTATTCTAGTAACATTCTAGGTTTAGAACAGGAAGTCAAGGACATTTTATTGATGGACAGCAGACAGAAACAAATCTTTTATTCTGCCTCTGTCATCTATACTGGCAGATTTTACTGCCTAACATGGGACCCAACATTAACAACTTTAGCAGGAGGTGCTTAACATTTGTTAAGGTCGGGTCTCATGCCACTCTAGAGCTTAACTGATTTGTATTTTTCCAAATATCTGAGCAGAATCAGCGAGCTCCATGTACTACAAAGAAATAGAAATAAAGTTAAGCTCTACTAATAAATAAGCTGATTAGAGTACATGCTTACATATATATTGGTGTTTTCTAATTACAGTAAACATATTCAGATGGTATGAAAAGTAAGTTTATTAAAATATTGCATCAACATAATTTAAAAAGTTCAGACACACATTGTATATACTGTATATAGGTATTTTATATGTGAAATTAAATGTTGCTAATGTTATGATCATAGGTTCAAAGGTAAGCACTAGGTTAGCTGCCCTTGTGGGCCATTTTAAGTGTAGCCAGTTTCCCATTTTGTGCTCAAAATGCAATTCTGGTTGACAATACTATAAAAGGAAAATACTTAATTCTGTTTCTTATATATGTCTTTGTGTAAAGAAAGGAAGTGTTACTACTTTGAATTTTATATTTTTCAACCAATAAAGTGATTAAAAAATATTTTTTTGTGTTATGGGCTTTTGTTTATTTCTTGGTATTTGTCATTAATGATTATTTTGATGTTACCCATTAGCAAGTTTGTATGATCTTGGAGCTTTTTTTCCTAGATGTCTACTATAAAAGGGCCCATTGCCCAACTGGACCCCACTGGCCAATACATGTAATTAATAAATAAATAAGTATGTACATAAACAAGTACACATTACTACAAACTGGATCTGAAGAAGAGGGTACTGCAAATATAGAGAAAGTCCTGGAAGATTAAGGTTCAATTAGAGGCAGATCTAGTAATACAAAGGAAAAGTGAAAAAACACACACACACACACACACACACACACACACACACACACACACACACACACACACACACACACACACACACACACACACACACACACACATACTTTCAATTCCCTATGTAAACCACATAGTCTGTCCACCCAGAAAGACACACACACAAACACACATACATTCATCAACCTTCATTCTAGCCTCTACAGACTTCCAGATACCTGTTAACATAAATGTACACATGCTATAACTCACCCTACACCCACTTCTTCACTAAACTTATGTGTATCTTGATTGCTTCCATAGGAGTGAATGGGTGACTGTCGTCTTTTGACAATGTTCATTTTTTTTTCCCGAGAAGAGAACACGACTAATTAGCATTAGCTTCTCCTCAGATTGCCAAATTAGCATGTTGGTCTGCCAGTGGGACCCCCTGCCATGTTGATATTTTCTCACAACCAGGAAATCTCAGTAGTAGAGTAATCTAAGAGTTGGAAAGGTTTGCTGCAGGTGGAAAATTGCCCACGTTAAAGCTTTCCACCTGGGATACTACTGGTAATCCTTTCTGAATCCCAGGGTTGGCTTAGTGTTTTATTTGTTTTTCTTGTTTCATTTATTTGTTTATTTTTTGCAGGATATTACCTATATTACTCAGTTAGAAAGGCAAATATTTGGAGTACTCTGAAGAGGAAGAACTTTCTGGTATTGCACTTTAAAGAATGTTTGAGTGTCACAGTATTGTTGAGTAAAGACATAAAGTTGCAGTGAGTTGTGGTATGGGATTGCAAGTTTAACAAGTGTTATGTTTCCATTTTGTAATGCATATGTTATTCCTAGGATATAGCATGCAGCTTTATTTAATGAGCTATAGAAATATTTATTGATAAATGCATTTATAATTTTGTAAAGGACTTTGTTTGTTGTTTATTATGTGAGAGAGAGAGAAAAGAAGGAACAGAAGAAGAATCAGGCTACTTAGCAATAAGACAATCCTGGGAATGCAATAAACACTGTGTAGGGTTAGTGCAAAGCCTGCATGGAGTTTATGTGTTTGCATGATAAGCAACAGTGCTAATTCCATATGCACACTGTGCTGCCTGCTTATATGAATACAAACAAGATTTCATGGCAGCAACAGTGTTGCTGGCCAGGTAACTGTGTAAAGCAGCACAAACACATTCAGATATGCAGACAAGTTTACCTAAAAGCAAACTTGTTCTGTGAGATTGAGCAGATGGCCACAATGACTACCAGGGCTAAATTTAAGGCAATGACTGCAGTAATAACACATTATAGAAAAGTGCACTCTGTGCAAAGTACAATACAAACATGTTTTTGCCATACTGAAATAAAAGTTTTGCTGGTGATCAACAAGGGTACATAGACTGACATTATTAATACAGCAGACTGGGGTAGCATGCATATTGAAAAGGACCACAGACATGAATGATAGGAGTGAAGAAAGGGGAAGAGGACAAGTAATACATGATAATGTACACCAGGTAAGGGCATGTCAATGTACATACACCCCAAAGACAAGACAGTTGTAGCATGAATAGTAATCATATATGTAAATAATACAGTATGTAATGCTGTTTACATTTTCCCTGTATGGTTATATTCATATTATCTCACAGTTATTGTATATTATGTGACTGTCACACAAGGTCACATAGGAATGGAGATGACTGGTTGTGATATAAACACCCTGACATAATCACTGGAGAGGATCTTTAGCAAGGACGGTATATAAATAGAGGGCATGTGCATATTATGAAGATGTGCAAACTGAGTTGCTTGAATATGAATTTAATGTCAGCATAGGTCTCGCCCAATTGGGACACATATCAACAGACTCATGGACAGCAGTAGACAGAAGTACGCACAGTCATGGACAATATCAGAATAATACCACAATTAATCGGTGACATTGACATAACATATGTGATTGTGGGATATTATACATGTTCTGCATGAAAGTGCTTGTACAGTTGTAATGATTTGTCAGTAATCTATACGGGGAATCAAGCACACCCTCCTCAAAAATGACCACTTTTGGGAGATAAGCGCCACACTGTTACACCTGCAGTTTACATTATGAGCAATCCTGCTTAGTTGAGAGGTAAACATGACATATATATGTCACAATCCACACTTGCATGAATGTAATCCATGCAATCAGTGTTGTCAATGAACTGTGTATGTACTGGGTGCATCTCAGGAAGATGTATTACACATGCATCTTGTAGAACACCTTGAGGAAGTCTGCACTGTCAACTCCTAATGGTTATGAATCACAAAGAATACTTATGTATGACCAAAGAGATGTGTAGAAGCTCACTATGGCAAAAGTGAAAAGTGATACACTTGTGCAAATCATCCCTGGAAGATGTGTGGCAAGGTACATACAAAAGTGTGAATTGTACCCAATTACTGATGTGTTGAGGGCTGATAACAATGGGACTGTAATGTCCTTTGATATGGATGGCCTGCCCATAGTCAGTAGTTGTGCTACATACAAGGGATTTGTCTCCAATGTGGTCACATGCTGGTGGAAGGTCCGACTGCTATCTACCTGAGTACCCAGATCATGCACCACTGGCTCTACTCATTGGGTTGTGCTGTCTGTATTGTAATTAGCTTGTGTATTTGCTTTCAAAAGGAATGCTTTTTGTTCATCTACTGTTTCTTCATGGCTCTGGCAACAATCAGTTTTGTGTGTTAATACATTCTACAGTATATCCATAATAGTCTTCTTGGATTCAATGATTGTCCACAATTTGCAGTCACCCACAAACTGGTTAGACAAGGGATATCTAACTTTGTTTTGACTTCTGAGACATAAATACAAAGCAGGAAAGGTCCTAGTACAGAACCCCAAGGTACAGAGCAGGTCACTGGACCCTAGCTAGAGGTGACGTCACACACTTCAACATTATGTGTCCCGTGTGTGATCCATTTGTCTAACCACTTGGTTATGTAAGTGTTTATGCCCACTTGAGACAGTTTTTATGTAACACCTGAGTGTGGATTTGTGTTAAATGCCTTGGCCAGTTCAAGTTATGTGGGATAACACTCTTTTCCTCATGGGTAGCCTTGGTAACCTTCTAGAAGATATCAACCAGATTTAGCAAACATGATGTAACCTTAACAAATCAAAAATGGGTTTGGTACATCATCTTGACATTACCTGTGTCCTTTTTGATAAGTTTCATGATGAGTTGTTGGTCTGTCTCACAGATGAAGGGAGTCAGGATTATGGGTATATAATTCCTTGCATCAGGTGATGGTCCCCCTTGTTTAGACAGATGACTGTTAATGTACACCCTTCTGCAAGAACATTGTCTGGGATCCAACTGTGTCTTCTAGGTCAGGTTTTAAGTCATGGTATAGGCAACCTGGGATGGTGTCAGGGCCCATTGATCCTGTGTTTTCAGATGTAGAGAGAGCACAGATGAGCTGCTCTTCTGAGAAAATAAATGGAGTAATGTTTGCATGTATACTTTGGATGATGCCCAGTGGTAACAGGGAGGTGAAGTGTGAGACGTACTGTCAGCTAGCTTATTGTCTATTGTCTCTGATTGAGTACAGCTGATGCCATCCACAAACAGCTCTTTGCTTAGTTGTGTATTCCCCATAACATTTCACACTTGTTTAAATCAATAATTCATGACAACACCACCAAATACAACCTTGGGTATGCATTACATGCCACACAGTGGTACTGTTCATGCAGTCATACAACTCTACCAATGTCATGTAAATACATCAATTGTCCAACATATGCCTATATATTTTTCATTGGAAAGCTGCGTTTGAGTGACCTGATAACATATGAGGACACATTAAAAATGAGTTGGTTGTGGCACTTGCAGAGCAGTTACTGACACAAATGTTGATAGTCACACAATGGTGCAGTGACCATCCCAATAATCCTTGGGATTAGCTGCACAATTGTGCATACAATGAATTCCACAAGGTTGCAACTGAATCAAAGCATGTGATATATTTTTTATATCACAGCATTACAATATGTGGCTGAAACAAGACATATCTGCCCATGTAATCAGTATGAATTTATACTAATGTATTTTACAGAGCATTTAATGATGGTTGGTATACACATGCACAAATGTGCCATACTGCAAGTGCCACTGTGATGGTTGAATGATAACTGTGAAGAATGTTGATCTGTTCCACTATAAAAACACATGCTTTACTAAGCCAACAGTATACATAGTATCATCCCATGACAACAGTTCTTAGCAGGCATATTACTACAGCTGTTATGGAAGGAACATGTAATCAAATGTCAGCAGTAGCCATCAATACATTACCTCACATCACAGATTGTAACACACTGTTTTAGGCCTACTGTACATCCACACCTCAACAGAGCACATGTCAATGACAGCAACATTCACACGTGAAATGTTCATAAGGTCATAGGACATTATTAGGCTAATGGCCAACATCACATAAAATCCTAGCCATTATTATACCATTTAAACCAAACTCCCTATATCTATATGATGGAAGATAGTAAGGCTATGTGCATACGTGTGAATTTCATTGCATTTCATACTGCCTCTGTCCATATATGGGATGTGTTCCACCTCATCACAGAATCAGCAATCACACATCCAGTGGTCTGGAGATGGCTTGCAGAAGACTCTGCTTCATGATATGTGTATGCACCTTTGACATGAGGACATCCTCCACTTTTCTACAGGAAGGATGACATGTAGGCAGAGGAAAAAATGGGATGTTGGATGCATGGGGCTATGTTAAAGGTTTTCCTAAGAGGTAGTGAAATGAATAGCAATTCAAAAGCTCACACAATAACTGTAATGTGCCACCAGTCACACAAACAGCAGTAGACTGGGTCTGATTTGAACTTTACATTTGTTTGGGTATAGAAGCTGAATTCCATACAATGTAACACTAGCATCACCACATATGCCTGATTTTAACAGTGTCTCATTGCACTTTATGGAGTATGATAGCATCACTGTATGCTGAGAAGAACATGTTGGGAGGAGTGTCTGACATAGATGTGGAGTCACATCATGGTGCAAAATTCTCTCAGAAATATTATTGGAATGTATACACAATCAAGTTGCCTGCTATCAGATTAGAAACTCTAAATATTTAGTTGCAGAAGCTTGAGAACACAGTACTTTATGTCACTGCCACAGCACAAGTTTGACTTGAATACTGTTAGAGTGCACTTTATACAGTGGACTCACATGCCATTCCAAAGTTATTACCACGCTGATTGTTGTTGAATGCACACAAACACACACAGACACACACACACACACACACACACACACACACACACACACACACACACACACACACACACACACACACACACACAGACATGCACACATATACACACACACACACACACACACACACACACACACACACACACACACACACACACACACACACGCCAGTTGATTGCAGCAAGACTAAAACCCCTACCTAGATTTTACACAAATGCCACAGCACAAGTCTGGTTTTCATAGTGTCAGAAAACATTTTGTAGCTGATGGCATGAGCAGTGTCTGGTGAAAAGAAGATGGTAGTTAGAGTGTCCCACATGCTTTTCTAAAATGGTATCTAGAATGTGAACTAACTGAACACAAACACATGCACACATCAATTGACAACAGTGAGACTAGAACCCCTCCATAAGTTATCTACAGAACACAGTACTTAATGCAAGCACCACAGCACACGTATAAGTCTCATACTGTGAGATAACACTTTATAGCTGATGACATCAGCAGTGTTTGGTGATGAGAAGATGGTAGTAGGAGTGTCTCACATTCTGTTGTAAAAAAATGGTCTCTAGAATGTGAACTTACTGAACACACATACACACAAACACACAAAAGTTGACCACAGTGAGACTAGAACCCCTACCTAACTATCTACAGAACACAGTACTTAACACAAGTGCCAAAGCACAAGTCTGACTGTTATAGTGTCAGACAGTTTATAGCAGATGACGTTATCATTGTATGCTTGGCAGAAGATGTTGGGAGTTCTGAATGAAATGGCTGTGTAGGCATGTACAACTCCAAAAATATTTGTTCTGCATGGGACTGGATTGCTGACAGATATAGACTGATAAGCTTTTGACTACACACACACACACACACACACACACACACACACACACACACACACACACACACACACACACACAGGTTGACTGCAGTGAGATTACAATTCCTACCTTACTAGTTACAGCAGCTAGAGAACGCATTACCTAATGCAAGCACCACATCAGAAATCTGACTTTTACACTGCTGCTGGACAGTTTTATAGAGGGTTACATCATCATTGTAGGCATGTACTACTGTCAAAATATTTGTTCTGCATGGGACTAGTTTGATGACAGTAGGATACAGACTCATGTCCTTCTGACTATGCACTCACACGTACACATACATAGAGACACATGCATAATGTGGCTGTTGTGGTAGGTTAACCCACATGTAAGTATTTTGTTTCCATCCACAGAACACAGTAGTTAATAACTGCACTATTCCTGAAGTATGCTTTTGTCTTGTTATACTGGTCTTTATAGATGATGCCATCATCATTATATGATGTAGATAACATATCCTGCTGTGAGAGTGGTACTCAAACCGTAGAATTTGTATTTTCTGTTGTGGTTCCAATGTGTAGACATACTTTAAAAGACAGCTTCTCAAACTGATTAGAAAAAGCTTTTAGGAATGCATGTTGCAGAATTGAGACATATGCACCTGTTTCTCAATATGTTGTGTACATTACACATGTACAGCCACACACAGACACACACATGTTTTGTGGTCAGAACGGATGTAACTGTGTATGTACATGTGCTCCTATTTGTGATGAATTGATGTCCACATTAATACATGTATAAGACAATCTGAATGTCTATTGTCAGTATAAAGCTTTAGATGACGTAACAATGCAGTTGTGCTATTTATTTTTATAGTAATAGACATTTGGGAACTACTACTGACATATCCATTTTCAATTGTATGAGTGCAGGGCACATGAGTCTGAGTAAACAAGCATTCAATCATTAACAAATACTTTCCATTTGGTGGTGTTTTTACATGGATTATAATGGTATGAAGACAAACTGGCAGTAAACATAGTAATACTTGCCAATAAGCTCTTTACATAGTGCACCACCAAGCAACTGGCTTCTGTGATCAATAGCAAAGTGTTTGTACATGCAAGATTCGCATTTAATGAATGAGAAGTACTTATGCATATAGGCTATGGTAGAAATAGCTGACAAATACTATAGTGTTCATACTGTAGTTTATATAGCAAATGTTGTTTCCTAACTTTTATGACATTGAGGACTATTACTATTGCCTTCCCCATTTGTGCTGCATTAAATGACGAGCAAACATGGGTCTCTGTTTAATAGAGAAAACAATAATAATTCTATAGATTTGCCTTCCTCCGCACAAACACGCTAAGTGTAGAGGAGTGACAGTCAGCACTTTGGGCAATTCTAAGTATAATAAAAACAACTTGCTGCCTAGCTTTCTCTGTGACAGCATGTGTGACATGAACAAGCTCATATTTTGAGCACAAATGAGACAGGATTCGAATCCAGCTCAATCTAATTTTTTTACACATTTTCAGGATGGCATTATATAATTAAATGTGATAATTTTTGCAAATGTGAGAGGCAATGACTGTAGTAAAGTACTGCATAAAAATGAGCATCAGTCAATTGATTTATGTCAACAGTACACATATGTTTTGCATTGTTATACATTCATCAGTCTAAATAAATGTTACAGTACATATGTAATTTCAGTGCCTTTACTCTGCTTTAACTGTGTGTTCCTTTAGCGCAGTGAGTTTAAACAGCATTGCATGGAGGTAAATGCACTATTCCATAGGACATGAAGAGCCATTCACTGCCGCTCAGCATTGGTGAGCAATGCCAAACTCTACACAAATGCTGAGGAAAAAAAGTGAAGGGCTTCATTAGGGGTGTGTGTTGTGTGATTCTATTTTTTGACCAGATTAAAGGTGTAAAAATGGGGTAGATAGGAAAGTGGTAAAATGGTGGCCAAGTAGGGGGAAGAACAAAGGGAATGCAATATAGGAATGTGCAGGACTGAGTTATGAAAGAAACATAGCTATCCACTTCTTCAAAGGTATATATAAAATTAACATGTATAGAATATTGGATGAATTTGGAATGTCACCTCAACAATGATGGGTGACAACAGAACAATTATGTTGTATAGCCAAATGGACCAAATCAAGTGTGTCGAGAAGACACATGTGTGAAGTGGAGAGATATGTATGGGACGATATATATATATATATATATATATATAGATATGTATATATTGAAGGACAGGTGTCTATTTTTTTTTATTTTATTTCAGTAACAAAGGAATGTTGGGTATGGGATGTAGTTATGCCAGGGTCAGGTAAGATGGTTAGGTGAGAAAGCAGGTGCTGACAAACAGGACAAACTGGTAGTGAGTGACATAAAAGGTTGAGGGACACTGTGATTGGGGATAGAGAGGGAACATTGGAGGTCCATGCCCGTCAAGCATGGGGACAGTAAGAATCTAGTCCTTACCCTCAGAACTGTCATCACTGTCCCCTTCCTCAGCTTCCTGCTGGAGTGTTGATGTTTTCGTTTTCACAGCATTCCAACAGTATTCTCCATACAGCTGAGGCATGCGGTAGTGGTATCTTCTATGACCTCACATGCCATGCCTGGCAGCTTCTGGTGTGTGACAAAATCACCACCTCCACCAATACTCTTGGACGGTATCACTGCATCTGCTGCCAGGGTAATGCTACCTGATGTTGAGGGCCCAGGTAGTGCATGGGGTGCAGAGGCAGTACTGCCAGATTGCATCCCAGATGTGCTGGGTGTTGGTGCAGCAGACATTGGGGGGTGGCAGGCTGAGACATATGTACCTCCTTGTGCTGGAAATCATTTTGTCAGTTTTTGGAAACTGATGACATCAGAATGTTGTGACCACACATAAAAATAAAAAAAGGGAGATAAGGGATGGGGTAAGAGGCTAAAAAAAAATTAGCACCATCATATGTCACATACAAGAAGATGACAATATAAATATAATTTTACTTTTACACTAATTATACTTTTTAAAAACTACAAACTAGGACTGATAATCATTCTGAGTAATCCTAGCAATATGCATATATGCATATATATATATTGCATATATGATTTTACAAATAACAAAGATTAAGTAAACAATATGACATTTATGCCAATTTTGTTGGAATAAATATTTAATTTTTTTTTTTTGTTCTTTTACAATGTATTTACCTGTGGGATTTGAACCCACAATATCTGAATACACTTTTACAATTGCTTCCTTACCTTGAGCTACAGAATGAAACATGCATGCTTGATTTTACAATTAAGATATGCATGCTTAATTTGCTTCTAATGTAGAAAAGAGCAACATTTTTAATAAAATAATAATTATTTTGTGCTGCATACATACACCTTGCTTCTATTAGTCTTTCTAAATTTTCAGCATGAGATTCCTGTTCACTGCACCTTCTTGGGCAGCTATAAAATAAAGATGAGATTAAAATAGAAGAGCATTATGCATAGCAGTCTTGCCTATCTCCAGCTTTGACTATAATTTAAAGTATCTTTCTCTGTATACTTACACAACTGTGGGATGTAAGCAGTCCTAAACTCATCCAGCCACTGGTTGAGTTGTGCCTGTTTGCGTGGTGTCTACATTGCTGTCCAGTGTGTGAAATGTCAGTCGCACTGGTGACAGCCTTAGCAAGACTATTCCAAGCCTCTGATTTATATTGAGACCCGATATAGTCCCTTTGCAATAGCCTACAGCTGTGGCACTTTACAAAGAGTCTATTGAATATTCTGGACTCCTCTATACCCCATCTTTGAGTCCTAATGTCCTAGGTCATTTTCCTACTAATTCATGATGTCACATTTTACGGTCAGTGTGCAAACCCACACAAAAATGCCAACCATGTTTGCTTGATGTTAAGTGGAGATGCCGGAGAGGAAGGTAGTTTATGAATTAGAAAGGTTAATGTGACAGTTGGTATTAGTTTATGGATTGGTTGCTGCTGTACCTATTAGATGACTTAACTTTCCAGATATGTATTTGGGTGTATGCATTTTATGACCTAACACATTTTTATGTGGCTTTGCACACTGATAAAAGTAATTTGTACAATGTGGGATTCAAATTATATAAAATAGACAATGCATTTTCTTCCAGATAGGTATTTTTACCTCCTTGCTACAGAAAAATTGTTTGTCAGACATGTTCATTAATTATATAGACACATATAAGAGTGAGTGTTTAACCATGTACGTGTGTGCCCTGATAAAGGTCCTGGTTTATACATTTATACATTCATGTTTATATGACTATCATTGAAGTATGAAGTCCATCCCAGGGCAGAAAAGACACTTTTAAGTGCAGAAACATAACTGTCATTATACCCTCAGTCACACATATGATTCTTATGAAATCCACTGCTATACATAGTTATTGTTATGTATATTATTATTATATATTCATATTGAAGAGCTGAGTGGTTAACCATGTATGTGCATGACATGAAAGTTCAGAAAATTAATTTTTAATAGTATAACCATAATTGTATTGATACCCACAGTTAAACATAATATATATGATATCACGTGTATGTTCAATCCACCTGCTATACATAGTTATTCTTATGTACAGTCATTTTTATATTGTGAATTTTTATCTAAATTACAGTGGAACAGCATTAAAAAACTTACAGTTTGCTGGATTAGAACCCTGGCTAACCTGGATCATGGCCATTGACTTATACCTGTTGCCACAAGTAGAGCTAGGCATAAGGTGTAATCTTTATTCTCAGTATGGTGTATAAATGCTGACCACAGTGCAACACTGCTTAGCATGTTTGTGTGATGAAAGACCATACATGCTACAATGTATCTTTTTAGAAATTGATGTCTGCAGATATTTTGTAAGTATGTTGACTGGTTGACCGCTGCAGATGTTGTGGAACTGCAGTTGTTGTGGAAGTGTGGTGACCGCTGCACACCACATAGCGTGTTTGCACAATGGAAAGTAAAAGATGTAACAGTGTATCTTTTCTGAAACTGGCTATCTGCTTATTGTCTGTGGCATTACACCATGTTTGAGCAAAAATGAACAAAGCGCAAATGAGACAATAAAGCTCAACATGTATTATTCTTGTAGAAATTGTTTATCAGGTTTCATCATTAAAAGATAAATGTGGAACTTGAGCTATGATCCACCTACCCTATGTGCTTCATTGTGTTTACCAGGTGTGTTTTACACACACACACACACACACACACACACACACACACACACACACACACACACACACACACACACACACACACAGTTATTTTACAGCTCTAATTTATGATGTCCTTATCAAAGAACAATTTACACTAACTTGAATTTATCTGTTTCACCATATTTGCTGTAAGCTGCTCTCTGCACAAATATTAATATTAAAAAAAATAGAAAGAAAACAAACAAAACATAAACAACATTACAAAATACATTTTGATACACCTTACACATTTTTACACAACAATGGATTTGACCTATAATGATAATGAACCTACAGAGCACTCTAGTGGTGTCTTATATCTCTTTGTCACAGAAACAGCTTTGCCACAGGAACGTAAATCATTGTGCATACAAACAAGTCCCATTTCCTCCACAGTATTAACAAGACATATATATCTGCACTCTCTCAGTTGTTTGTACATGTTGCTTACATATTTAGTTTAATAAGTGATCATACAACCATCATTTATGGATATTGTTTGAACCACTGCAGCTCTGTCTTATTTTTGTATTGTGTTCATTATTCTCTTATCTGTGCTGTACTCTCAGGCATGTAGTCGATAGGGCATTTTGTATCATTGTCTTTAAATGTATGATAAAATTACATGACAATGAAAAACAATTTTAAGCAAATGCAAGAAAGTTTGGGTATTAGTGAACAAAATGAGAAATGTGTGCCGTCCACTTCCATTTAAAAGCTTGTTAAAGTTTCTTCAACACTTTGTAAGTGTACCCTGGGTGACACACCCAATGCAAGTAAGGTAGTCAAAATTACTGTTGTGCCTTCCTTCTCCCTCCCACTCATGGCTGGCCTTAGGCATAGACAAACTAGGCGACCGCCTAGGGCACTGTAAAGGCTGGCCTTGTAAAGGGCGCTCTTTTATTTATTTATTTTTCTTAATCCATAAGATAAAGTTTGCACTCCTCTCGGTGCCTTGTCTCTGAGTCCATCCCAACTGTACTGTTGCATTTGTGCCCTCCTCCCACTTCTGTAATCCTGCCCATTAAGGTTGCCGGAACCATAGGGTGAGGGGGTGGCGGGGGCTTTCACAGCTGCAGGTTGGCCAGCTTCAACAATTAAAAAAAGAAAACCCTTCTTCACGCTGCAGTGCAAGCATCTTCTCCTTTAAGGAGGACCATGCATGTGATGCAGGTCCGCACGCCAAAGCAGGTGTAAATCCATTCCACACTCGTACACGAAATATGAAGTTGGCAGATCGGTAAAGACCGAATTTGTGTGTGTGCGTGTGGCTGTTCAGTTGAGAAAGGTTAGTGTGCGTGTGTCTGTGTGTAATTCCTGAATCCCATCCATGTCCCAAACACAAAACAAGCTGGCTATGATCGGTAAACCAATCATAATCGTCTGTGTTAGGCTTATTGATTTTGAATTTTCTTTTAGATCTCTCAACTGAACAGCCACACGCACACACACAAATTCAGTCTTTA
This sequence comes from Protopterus annectens, assembly GCF_019279795.1. Classification (NCBI taxonomy): domain Eukaryota; kingdom Metazoa; phylum Chordata; order Ceratodontiformes; family Protopteridae; genus Protopterus; species Protopterus annectens. The sequence goes on along the minus strand of NC_056745.1, from coordinate 741,659,612 downwards.
CCGATCTGCCAACTTTATATTTCGTGTACGAGTGTGGAATGTATTTACACCTGCTTTGGCGTGCGGACCTGCATCACACGCATGGTCCTCCTTAAAGGAGAAGACGCTTGCACTGCAGCGTGAAGAAGGGTTTTCTTAGATTTGCTGCCTTACATTTAAAATTCTGGTGTCTTGGCATACTGTTTGATTTTACATTTGTTGTAGATTTATATTCCCTTAAACGTATTTAAGAAGCCATGTTAAGTGCTCGTTTAATATTGGATGCCACAAGTTAAAGAAAGAAGCAGCTTTTTGTTATTGTAGGGTTTGGGAATGGGGTCCTGTATCATTACAGTTTTGGTTCCTTTACTTCTATTTATTTTAACTTTTGAATTGATGTTTAAGGCAAAAAAACAGCCAAATTGAGTGCATGTAGATTATCTGCTAGTGTATTGCTAGCTTTTAAGTGTTTGTATGCTGTTAACGTCTAGGTTTGAAGAGTAGTGTGTATGTATGTATATATATATATATATATATATATATATATATATATATATATATATATATATACATATATATATATATATGTATACACACACACACACACACACACACACACACACACACACACACACACACACACACACACACACACACACACACACAGAACACCATTTGGAATGCAGACCTACATATGCTATTTTTATTTTTATATTTTTACACGGAAACTCGATCAGTCCAAATCAGTCCAGCCAAGGAACTTCTCAAATATACCATTTATTAGACACACAATTCACAATTGTAGACAAGTTGACCTAGGTTTCGTCTTGAACTTATACAGACTTCATCAGAACTAACACATCATGCTGAAACCACTTCCCTTTATAACACTCCCAGGTTAATTGATTAATTACACTCCCACAAAGTTAAAGACACATACCCATCAGACCATACATATACCTAAAAGCATATGTAAGCTAAAACCATAATAAAACATACTATAATGTTACATAAAAATAAACATATAAAAATATGTAAGATAAAATCAGTACAAAATGAATAATAAAATAATTTAATTTGTTAATCCAACAATATAAGTTTATAAAATGTCTAGATAAAAACTAATTTTATGGCAGAAATTTTAGCCCAGTATATATCTTAACTTTAGTAATGGGGCTAAACTAATATGGTCATTAATTCCAGGATAACTAGTGGCATTTAACCTTATTTGCCACTTAGTTTCATTAATATCTAAATGTACATCCAATATATGCCCTTGATTGTCCTTAATAACTTGTTGAATAATACAAAATTGGAATTCGTGACCTAAATTTATCTTAATATGTCTTGCCAGTGCATTAGTATTTTTCATATGTTTAATGTCCAGCAAATGCTCCCCTATCCTTTCTCTAAGTGTACGACAGGTTTTTCCTATATAAAACGCCGGACACTGATTGCACTTAGCTAAATACACCACATTTCTGCTATAGCAATCATAATGTCTATTAATAAATATAATTTCTTTCCCTAATTTAATCCTATTTCCTGATGTAAGAATATACTTGCATTTATTACATCTGCCACACTTAAAATTCCCAACCGGCCTACAAGACCTAGATGTCAATTTTAACTTACAGCCTACACTGTGTTTACATCTGCTACACAAAGTTAACAATTTAAGATTCAGCAATTCTATTAAGTTCACACCTCATTTCCATCTTCATCATCCTCAGAGGCCTGAATTTACAGCATAAAAAGCTAACTGTGTAGCTAGGGAACTTGAAGGTGAGGAGACTTGTGTATTTGGAGAACACAGAAGATTGATATTCCTTTGGATGTATCTGCAGGGAAGGCTTCTGATTGTGCTAAGGTATGACTGTTTTTCAAGTACACTATAGATTTGTTAACATGTTGCAAAGAAAAATGTTTATATATATGCATTAGAAAATGGAACATTTATCTGTATGCACTTCTTATAGTTCACTATTGGCACAGCCATTTTTTGGCAGGCATTTACTTTCTCATATAGACAGCTTATTAACTTTCATCACAAGTGTTATTGTTAAAACTGGTTATCTTACAAACTTCTATGCAATTTCAATGAAATTTAATGTACTGTAATGTCAATAACACAGGGCTGTTATGCTTCTAAGATGCCCCATAGACACTTCCAGGTGAGTGCTGGACACAGTAAGAGGTGACTGACAGTCATATAAAATCGACTTTTCTGTTGTAAATGTGTACACATTTTGTGAGATTTCTGTTGAAAACCTATATGATAATTGAATTATATGGTATTCCTTGGTTTGTACAAACTTTCATTTGCCTGTTGTTTTTGGGGTGGGGGAGACAAGTACCATGTGTGTGTTGCCACAACAAAAGCTGTGTTTCAAGAAGTTTGCTCTTGTAAATATGTAGTCATCCTGTTATTTTCTTGGGAAACAATACATTACTCAATTGGTATTCCTTATTTTGGACCAAACATTGGTTTGTGTGTGTGTGATATGGTACAACTGCATAACCTTCAATTTTAATAACTGAAATGTGTGTCTCCAGTGCTTAATGTTGAAAATGTATATGTGTATATAAGCAGGAACTTAATTATGTGATATTTATATGTTGTATCCTTCTCTGTTTATGTCACATAGGATTATGGCACCCAAGCATACAAATCCATGTAAACATCCTTTCAGTGACTCTGAAAACAACCTGATAGTGCAGGCATATGTCACCTTTCTGCTTGTCTGCTTGAGACAGGATGTGGCTGACAGAATGATGATTTGGAACCAGATAGTCAATGATGTCAATGCTGTAGGGGAGTCATACCAAGACCTATGATCAGGTGCACCATAGGGCCACTGATATGATTTCATTAGCCCAGAGGAGAACAGCTGCAGTTGCCCATAAACAGCTGGCTACTGGGAGGAGGGGCCCTGCTACAGAGTCAACACTGACACCAAATGAAGAGTTTCTTTCCACTGTCAGAAATCCAGAGGGCTCAGCAGAAACTGCACACCACCATGTGATTGATGTCAGTGCTGTCTGTCTCGGAGGACAAGTATGTGCTAGGAGGAACTTCCAGGTAAGCTTACATATTGCAAGTTGTAAGATTTACTTGTATAGTAAAATACAGAAAAAAATAACTAATAATTCATGTTTTTTTTTTTTTATAAACCTATTGATTAATAGATTTAACAACACATTTTTGTTCATTACACATGGTCTGTAGGT